>NW_027663908.1:150000-215000 GCF_964034855.1 Anser brachyrhynchus
AACAAGAAGCTGAACCCGAGTTAGACCCGAAAAAACACGTACGGTGCCACTTTCTGCCATCCAAAAGTGCTCTCAGCGGAAGCCTTTGGGTACACCTGAACTCCCTGGGGGAGCCTTTACGCAACCCCACACTCAACAGGACTCTGCGTCTTCGATCTTTCCTAACAACCCTAAACATAACCCTAACCGCAACAAGAAGCTCAACCCGAGTTAGACCCGAAAAAACACGTACGGTGCCACTTTCTGCCATCAAAAAGTGCTCTCAGCGGAAGCCTTTGGGTACACCTGAACTCCCTGGGGGAGCCTTTACGCAACCCCACACTCAACAGGACTCTGCGTCTTCACTCTTTCCTAACAACCCTAAACATAACCCTAACCGCAACAAGAAGCTGAACCCGAGTTAGACCCGAAAAAACACGTACGGTGCCACTTTCTGCCATCAAAAAGTGCTCTCAGCGGAAGCCTTTGGGTACACCTGAACTCCCTGGGGGAGCCTTTACGCAACCCCACACTCAACAGGACTCTGCGTCTTCACTCTTTCCTAACAACCCTAAACATAACCCTAACCGCAACAAGAAGCTGAACCCGAGTTAGACCCGAAAAAACACGTACGGTGCCACTTTCTGCCATCAAAAAGTGCTCTCAGCGGAAGCCTTTGGGTACACCTGAACTCCCTGGGGGAGCCTTTACGCAACCCCACACTCAACAGGACTCTGCGTCTTCACTCTTTCCTAACAACCCTAAACATAACCCTAACCGCAACAAGAAGCTGAACCCGAGTTAGACCCGAAAAAACACGTACGGTGCCACTTTCTGCCATCCAAAAGTGCTCTCAGCGGAAGCCTTTGGGTACACCTGAACTCCCTGGGGGAGCCTTTACGCAACCCCACACTCAACAGGACTCTGCGTCTTCGCTCTTTCCTAACAACCCTAAACATAACCCTAACCGCAACAAGAAGCTGAACCCGAGTTAGACCCGAAAAAACACGTACGGTGCCACTTTCTGCCATCAAAAAGTGCTCTCAGCGGAAGCCTTTGGGTACACCTGAACTCCCTGGGGGAGCCTTTACGCAACCCCACACTCAACAGGACTCTGCGTCTTCACTCTTTCCTAACAACCCTAAACATAACCCTAACCGCAACAAGAAGCTGAACCCGAGTTAGACCCGAAAAAACACGTACGGTGCCACTTTCTGCCATCAAAAAGTGCTCTCAGCGGAAGCCTTTGGGTACACCTGAACTCCCTGGGGGAGCCTTTACGCAACCCCACACTCAACAGGACTCTGCGTCTTCACTCTTTCCTAACAACCCTAAACATAACCCTAACCGCAACAAGAAGCTGAACCCGAGTTAGACCCGAAAAAACACGTACGGTGCCACTTTCTGCCATCAAAAAGTGCTCTCAGCGGAAGCCTTTGGGTACACCTGAACTCCCTGGGGGAGCCTTTACGCAACCCCACACTCAACAGGACTCTGCGTCTTCACTCTTTCCTAACAACCCTAAACATAACCCTAACCGCAACAAGAAGCTGAACCCGAGTTAGACCCGAAAAAACACGTACGATGCCACTTTCTGCCATCAAAAAGTGCTCTCAGCGGAAGCCTTTGGGTACACCTGAACTCCCTGGGGGAGCCTTTACGCAACCGCACACTCAACAGGACTCTGCGTCTTCACTCTTTCCTAACAACCCTAAACATAACCCTAACCGCAACAAGAAGCTGAACCCGAGTTAGACCCGAAAAAACACGTACGGTGCCACTTTCTGCCATCAAAAAGTGCTCTCAGCGGAAGCCTTTGGGTACACCTGAACTCCCTGGGGGAGCCTTTACGCAACCCCACACTCAACAGGACTCTGCGTCTTCACTCTTTCCTAACAACCCTAAACATAACCCTAACCGCAACAAGAAGCTGAACCCGAGTTAGACCCGAAAAAACACGTACGGTGCCACTTTCTGCCATCCAAAAGTGCTCTCAGCGGAAGCCTTTGGGTACACCTGAACTCCCTGGGGGAGCCTTTACGCAACCCCGCACTCAACAGGACTCTGCGTCTTCACTCTTTCCTAACAACCCTAAACATAACCCTAACTGCAACAAGAAGCTGAACCCGAGTTAGACCCGAAAAAACACGTACGGTGCCACTTTCTGCCATCAAAAAGTGCTCTCAGCGGAAGCCTTTGGGTACACCTGAACTCCCTGGGGGAGCCTTTACGCAACCCCACACTCAACAGGACTCTGCGTCTTCACTCTTTCCTAACAACCCTAAACATAACCCTAACCGCAACAAGAAGCTGAACCCGAGTTAGACCCGAAAAAACACGTACGGTGCCACTTTCTGCCATCAAAAAGTGCTCTCAGCGGAAGCCTTTGGGTACACCTGAACTCCCTGGGGGAGCCTTTACGCAACCCCACACTCAACAGGACTCTGCGTCTTCACTCTTTCCTAACAACCCTAAACATAACCCTAACCGCAACAAGAAGCTCAACCCGAGTTAGACCCGAAAAAACACGTACGGTGCCACTTTCTGCCATCAAAAAGTGCTCTCAGCGGAAGCCTTTGGGTACACCTGAACTCCCTGGGGGAGCCTTTACGCAACCCCACACTCAACAGGACTCTGCGTCTTCGCTCTTTCCTAACAACCCTAAACATAACCCTAACCGCAACAAGAAGCTGAACCCGAGTTAGACCCGAAAAAACACGTACGGTGCCACTTTCTGCCATCAAAAAGTGCTCTCAGCGGAAGCCTTTGGGTACACCTGAACTCCCTGGGGGAGCCTTTACGCAACCCCACACTCAACAGGACTCTGCGTCTTCACTCTTTCCTAACAACCCTAAACATAACCCTAACCGCAACAAGAAGCTGAACCCGAGTTAGACCCGAAAAAACACGTACGGTGCCACTTTCTGCCATCCAAAAGTGCTCTCAGCGGAAGCCTTTGGGTACACCTGAACTCCCTGGGGGAGCCTTTACGCAACCCCACACTCAACAGGACTCTGCGTCTTCACTCTTTCCTAACAACCCTAAACATAACCCTAACCGCAACAAGAAGCTGAACCCGAGTTAGACCCGAAAAAACACGTACGGTGCCACTTTCTGCCATCAAAAAGTGCTCTCAGCGGAAGCCTTTGGGTACACGTGAACTCCCTGGGGGAGCCTTTACGCAACCCCACACTCAACAGGACTCTGCGTCTTCACTCTTTCCTAACAACCCTAAACATAACCCTAACCGCAACAAGAAGCTGAACCCGAGTTAGACCCGAAAAAACACGTACGGTGCCACTTTCTGCCATCCAAAAGTGCTCTCAGCGGAAGCCTTTGGGTACACCTGAACTCCCTGGGGGAGCCTTTACGCAACCCCACACTCAACAGGACTCTGCGTCTTCACTCTTTCCTAACAACCCTAAACATAACCCTAACCGCAACAAGAAGCTGAACCCGAGTTAGACCCGAAAAAACACGTACGGTGCCACTTTCTGCCATCAAAAAGTGCTCTCAGCGGAAGCCTTTGGGTACACGTGAACTCCCTGGGGGAGCCTTTACGCAACCCCACACTCAACAGGACTCTGCGTCTTCACTCTTTCCTAACAACCCTAAACATAACCCTAACCGCAACAAGAAGCTGAACCCGAGTTAGACCCGAAAAAACACGTACGGTGCCACTTTCTGCCATCAAAAAGTGCTCTCAGCGGAAGCCTTTGGGTACACCTGAACTCCCTGGGGGAGCCTTTACGCAACCCCACACTCAACAGGACTCTGCGTCTTCGCTCTTTCCTAACAACCCTAAACATAACCCTAACCGCAACAAGAAGCTGAACCCGAGTTAGACCCGAAAAAACACGTACGGTGCCACTTTCTGCCATCAAAAAGTGCTCTCAGCGGAAGCCTTTGGGTACACCTGAACTCCCTGGGGGAGCCTTTACGCAACCCCACACTCAACAGGACTCTGCGTCTTTACTCTTTCCTAACAACCCTAAACATAACCCTAACCGCAACAAGAAGCTGAACCCGAGTTAGACCCGAAAAAACACGTACGGTGCCACTTTCTGCCATCAAAAAGTGCTCTCAGCGGAAGCCTTTGGGTACACCTGAACTCCCTGGGGGAGCCTTTACGCAACCCCACACTCAACAGGACTCTGCGTCTTCACTCTTTCCTAACAACCCTAAACATAACCCTAACCGCAACAAGAAGCTCAACCCGAGTTAGACCCGAAAAAAACACGTACGGTGCCACTTTCTGCCATCAAAAAGTGCTCTCAGCGGAAGCCTTTGGGTACACCTGAACTCCCTGGGGGAGCCTTTACGCAACCCCACACTCAACAGGACTCTGCGTTTTCACTCTTTCCTAACAACCCTAAACATAACCCTAACCGCAACAAGAAGCTGAACCCGAGTTAGACCCGAAAAAACACGTACGGTGCCACTTTCTGCCATCAAAAAGTGCTCTCAGCGGAAGCCTTTGGGTACACCTGAACTCCCTGGGGGAGCCTTTACGCAACCCCACACTCAACAGGACTCTGCGTCTTCACTCTTTCCTAACAACCCTAAACATAACCCTAACCGCAACAAGAAGCTGAACCCGAGTTAGACCCGAAAAAACACGTACGGTGCCACTTTCTGCCATCAAAAAGTGCTCTCAGCGGAAGCCTTTGGGTACACCTGAACTCCCTGGGGGAGCCTTTACGCAACCCCACACTCAACAGGACTCTGCGTCTTCACTCTTTCCTAACAACCCTAAACATAACCCTAACCGCAACAAGAAGCTGAACCCGAGTTAGACCCGAAAAAACACGTACGGTGCCACTTTCTGCCATCCAAAAGTGCTCTCAGCGGAAGCCTTTGGGTACACCTGAACTCCCTGGGGGAGCCTTTACGCAACCCCACACTCAACAGGACTCTGCGTCTTCACTCTTTCCTAACAACCCTAAACATAACCCTAACCGCAACAAGAAGCTGAACCCGAGTTAGACCCGAAAAAACACGTACGGTGCCACTTTCTGCCATCCAAAAGTGCTCTCAGCGGAAGCCTTTGGGTACACCTGAACTCCCTGGGGGAGCCTTTACGCAACCCCACACTCAACAGGACTCTGCGTCTTCGCTCTTTCCTAACAACCCTAAACATAACCCTAACCGCAACAAGAAGCTGAACCCGAGTTAGACCCGAAAAAACACGTACGGTGCCACTTTCTGCCATCAAAAAGTGCTCTCAGCGGAAGCCTTTGGGTACACCTGAACTCCCTGGGGGAGCCTTTACGCAACCCCACACTCAACAGGACTCTGCGTCTTCACTCTTTCCTAACAACCCTAAACATAACCCTAACCGCAACAAGAAGCTGAACCCGAGTTAGACCCGAAAAAACACGTACGGTGCCACTTTCTGCCATCAAAAAGTGCTCTCAGCGGAAGCCTTTGGGTACACCTGAACTCCCTGGGGGAGCCTTTACGCAACCCCACACTCAACAGGACTCTGAGTCTTCACTCTTTCCTAACAACCCTAAACATAACCCTAACCGCAACAAGAAGCTGAACCCGAGTTAGACCCGAAAAAACACGTACGGTGCCACTTTCTGCCATCAAAAAGTGCTCTCAGCGGAAGCCTTTGGGTACACCTGAACTCCCTGGGGGAGCCTTTACGCAACCCCACACTCAACAGGACTCTGCGTCTTCACTCTTTCCTAACAACCCTAAACATAACCCTAACCGCAACAAGAAGCTGAACCCGAGTTAGACCCGAAAAAACACGTACGCTGCCACTTTCTGCCATCAAAAAGTGCTCTCAGCGGAAGCCTTTGGGTACACCTGAACTCCCTGGGGGAGCCTTTACGCAACCCCACACTCAACAGGACTCTGCGTCTTCACTCTTTCCTAACAACCCTAAACATAACCCTAACCGCAACAAGAAGCTCAACCCGAGTTAGACCCGAAAAAACACGTACGGTGCCACTTTCTGCCATCAAAAAGTGCTCTCAGCGGAAGTTTGGGTACACCTGAACTCCCTGGGGGAGCCTTTACGCAACCCCGCACTCAACAGGACTCTGCGTCTTCACTCTTTCCTAACAACCCTAAACATAACCCTAACCGCAACAAGAAGCTGAACCCGAGTTAGACCCGAAAAAACACGTACGGTGCCACTTTCTGCCATCAAAAAGTGCTCTCAGCGGAAGCCTTTGGGTACACGTGAACTCCCTGGGGGAGCCTTTACGCAACCCCACACTCAACAGGACTCTGCGTCTTCACTCTTTCCTAACAACCCTAAACATAACCCTAACCGCAACAAGAAGCTGAACCCGAGTTAGACCCGAAAAAACACGTACGGTGCCACTTTCTGCCATCAAAAAGTGCTCTCAGCGGAAGCCTTTGGGTACACCTGAACTCCCTGGGGGAGCCTTTACGCAACCCCACACTCAACAGGACTCTGCGTCTTCACTCTTTCCTAACAACCCTAAACATAAGCCTAACCGCAACAAGAAGCTGAACCCGAGTTAGACCCGAAAAAACACGTACGGTGCCACTTTCTGCCATCCAAAAGTGCTCTCAGCGGAAGCCTTTGGGTACACCTGAACTCCCTGGGGGAGCCTTTACGCAACCCCACACTCAACAGGACTCTGCGTCTTCACTCTTTCCTAACAACCCTAAACATAACCCTAACCGCAACAAGAAGCTGAACCCGAGTTAGACCCGAAAAAACACGTACGATGCCACTTTCTGCCATCAAAAAGTGCTCTCAGCGGAAGCCTTTGGGTACACCTGAACTCCCTGGGGGAGCCTTTACGCAACCGCACACTCAACAGGACTCTGCGTCTTCACTCTTTCCTAACAACCCTAAACATAACCCTAACCGCAACAAGAAGCTGAACCCGAGTTAGACCCGAAAAAACACGTACGGTGCCACTTTCTGCCATCAAAAAGTGCTCTCAGCGGAAGCCTTTGGGAACACCTGAACTCCCTGGGGGAGCCTTTACACAACCCCACACTCAACAGGACTCTGCGTCTTCACTCTTTCCTAACAACCCTAAACATAAGCCTAACCGGAACAAGAAGCTCAACCCGAGTTAGACCCGAAAAAACACGTACGGTGCCACTTTCTGCCATCAAAAAGTGCTCTCAGCGGAAGCCTTTGGGTACACCTGAACTCCCTGGGGGAGCCTTTACGCAACCCCACACTCAACAGGACTCTGCGTCTTCACTCTTTCCTAACAACCCTAAACATAACCCTAACCGCAACAAGAAGCTCAACCCGAGTTAGACCCGAAAAAACACGAACGGTGCCACTTTCTGCCATCAAAAAGTGCTCTCAGCGGAAGCCTTTGGGTACACCTGAACTCCCTGGGGGAGCCTTTACGCAACCCCACACTCAACAGGACTCTGCGTCTTCACTCTTTCCTAACAACCCTAAACATAACCCTAACCGCAACAAGAAGCTCAACCCGAGTTAGACCCGAAAAAACACGTACGGTGCCACTTTCTGCCATCAAAAAGTGCTCTCAGCGGAAGCCTTTGGGTACACCTGAACTCCCTGGGGGAGCCTTTACGCAACCCCACACTCAACAGGACTCTGCGTCTTCACTCTTTCCTAACAACCCTAAACATAACCCTAACCGCAACAAGAAGCTGAACCCGAGTTAGACCCGAAAAAACACGTACGGTGCCACTTTCTGCCATCCAAAAGTGCTCTCAGCGGAAGCCTTTGGGTACACCTGAACTCCCTGGGGGAGCCTTTACGCAACCCCACACTCAACAGGACTCTGCGTCTTCACTCTTTCCTAACAACCCTAAACATAACCCTAACCGCAACAAGAAGCTGAATCCCGAGTTAGACCCGAAAAAACACGTACGGTGCCACTTTCTGCCATCAAAAAGTGCTCTCAGCGGAAGCCTTTGGGTACACCTGAACTCCCTGGGGGAGCCTTTACGCAACCCCACACTCAACAGGACTCTGCGTCTTCACTCTTTCCTAACAACCCTAAACATAACCCTAACCGCAACAAGAAGCTGAACCCGAGTTAGACCCGAAAAAACACGTACGGTGCCACTTTCTGCCATCAAAAAGTGCTCTCAGCGGAAGCCTTTGGGAACACCTGAACTCCCTGGGGGAGCCTTTACGCAACCCCACACTCAACAGGACTCTGCGTCTTCACTCTTTCCTAACAACCCTAAACATAACCCTAACCGCAACAAGAAGCTCAACCCGAGTTAGACCCGAAAAAACACGTACGGTGCCACTTTCTGCCATCAAAAAGTGCTCTCAGCGGAAGCCTTTGGGTACACCTGAACTCCCTGGGGGAGCCTTTACGCAACCCCACACTCAACAGGACTCTGCGTCTTCACTCTTTCCTAACAACCCTAAACATAACCCTAACCGCAACAAGAAGCTCAACCCGAGTTAGACCCGAAAAAACACGTACGGTGCCACTTTCTGCCATCAAAAAGTGCTCTCAGCAGAAGCCTTTGGGTACACCTGAACTCCCTGGGGGAGCCTTTACGCAACCCCACACTCAACAGGACTCTGAGTCTTCACTCTTTCCTAACAACCCTAAACATAACCCTAACCGCAACAAGAAGCTGAACCCGAGTTAGACCCGAAAAAACACGTACGGTGCCACTTTCTGCCATCAAAAAGTGCTCTCAGCGGAAGCCTTTGGGTACACCTGAACTCCCTGGGGGAGCCTTTACGCAACCCCACACTCAACAGGACTCTGCGTCTTCACTCTTTCCTAACAACCCTAAACATAACCCTAACCGCAACAAGAAGCTGAACCCGAGTTAGACCCGAAAAAACACGTACGGTGCCACTTTCTGCCATCAAAAAGTGCTCTCAGCGGAAGCCTTTGGGTACACGTGAACTCCCTGGGGGAGCCTTTACGCAACCCCACACTCAACAGGACTCTGCGTCTTCACTCTTTCCTAACAACCCTAAACATAACCCTAACCGCAACAAGAAGCTGAACCCGAGTTAGACCCGAAAAAACACGTACGGTGCCACTTTCTGCCATCAAAAAGTGCTCTCAGCGGAAGCCTTTGGGTACACCTGAACTCCCTGGGGGAGCCTTTACGCAACCCCACACTCAACAGGACTCTGCGTCTTCACTCTTTCCTAACAACCCTAAACATAACCCTAACCGCAACAAGAAGCTGAACCCGAGTTAGACCCGAAAAAACACGTACGGTGCCACTTTCTGCCATCAAAAAGTGCTCTCAGCGGAAGCCTTTGGGTACACCTGAACTCCCTGGGGGAGCCTTTACGCAACCCCACACTCAACAGGACTCTGCGTCTTCACTCTTTCCTAACAACCCTAAACATAAGCCTAACCGCAACAAGAAGCTGAACCCGAGTTAGACCCGAAAAAACACGTACGGTGCCACTTTCTGCCATCCAAAAGTGCTCTCAGCGGAAGCCTTTGGGTACACCTGAACTCCCTGGGGGAGCCTTTACGCAACCCCACACTCAACAGGACTCTGCGTCTTCACTCTTTCCTAACAACCCTAAACATAACCCTAACCGCAACAAGAAGCTGAACCCGAGTTAGACCCGAAAAAACACGTACGATGCCACTTTCTGCCATCAAAAAGTGCTCTCAGCGGAAGCCTTTGGGTACACCTGAACTCCCTGGGGGAGCCTTTACGCAACCGCACACTCAACAGGACTCTGCGTCTTCACTCTTTCCTAACAACCCTAAACATAACCCTAACCGCAACAAGAAGCTGAACCCGAGTTAGACCCGAAAAAACACGTACGGTGCCACTTTCTGCCATCAAAAAGTGCTCTCAGCGGAAGCCTTTGGGAACACCTGAACTCCCTGGGGGAGCCTTTACACAACCCCACACTCAACAGGACTCTGCGTCTTCACTCTTTCCTAACAACCCTAAACATAAGCCTAACCGGAACAAGAAGCTCAACCCGAGTTAGACCCGAAAAAACACGTACGGTGCCACTTTCTGCCATCAAAAAGTGCTCTCAGCGGAAGCCTTTGGGTACACCTGAACTCCCTGGGGGAGCCTTTACGCAACCCCACACTCAACAGGACTCTGCGTCTTCACTCTTTCCTAACAACCCTAAACATAACCCTAACCGCAACAGGAAGCTCAACCCGAGTTAGACCCGAAAAAACACGAACGGTGCCACTTTCTGCCATCAAAAAGTGCTCTCAGCGGAAGCCTTTGGGTACACCTGAACTCCCTGGGGGAGCCTTTACGCAACCCCACACTCAACAGGACTCTGCGTCTTCACTCTTTCCTAACAACCCTAAACATAACCCTAACCGCAACAAGAAGCTCAACCCGAGTTAGACCCGAAAAAACACGTACGGTGCCACTTTCTGCCATCAAAAAGTGCTCTCAGCGGAAGCCTTTGGGTACACCTGAACTCCCTGGGGGAGCCTTTACGCAACCCCACACTCAACAGGACTCTGCGTCTTCACTCTTTCCTAACAACCCTAAACATAACCCTAACCGCAACAAGAAGCTGAACCCGAGTTAGACCCGAAAAAACACGTACGGTGCCACTTTCTGCCATCCAAAAGTGCTCTCAGCGGAAGCCTTTGGGTACACCTGAACTCCCTGGGGGAGCCTTTACGCAACCCCACACTCAACAGGACTCTGCGTCTTCACTCTTTCCTAACAACCCTAAACATAACCCTAACCGCAACAAGAAGCTGAATCCCGAGTTAGACCCGAAAAAACACGTACGGTGCCACTTTCTGCCATCAAAAAGTGCTCTCAGCGGAAGCCTTTGGGTACACCTGAACTCCCTGGGGGAGCCTTTACGCAACCCCACACTCAACAGGACTCTGCGTCTTCACTCTTTCCTAACAACCCTAAACATAAGCCTAACCGCAACAAGAAGCTGAACCCGAGTTAGACCCGAAAAAACACGTACGGTGCCACTTTCTGCCATCAAAAAGTGCTCTCAGCGGAAGCCTTTGGGAACACCTGAACTCCCTGGGGGAGCCTTTACGCAACCCCACACTCAACAGGACTCTGCGTCTTCACTCTTTCCTAACAACCCTAAACATAACCCTAACCGCAACAAGAAGCTCAACCCGAGTTAGACCCGAAAAAACACGTACGGTGCCACTTTCTGCCATCAAAAAGTGCTCTCAGCGGAAGCCTTTGGGTACACCTGAACTCCCTGGGGGAGCCTTTACGCAACCCCACACTCAACAGGACTCTGCGTCTTCACTCTTTCCTAACAACCCTAAACATAACCCTAACCGCAACAAGAAGCTCAACCCGAGTTAGACCCGAAAAAACACGTACGGTGCCACTTTCTGCCATCAAAAAGTGCTCTCAGCAGAAGCCTTTGGGTACACCTGAACTCCCTGGGGGAGCCTTTACGCAACCCCACACTCAACAGGACTCTGAGTCTTCACTCTTTCCTAACAACCCTAAACATAACCCTAACCGCAACAAGAAGCTGAACCCGAGTTAGACCCGAAAAAACACGTACGGTGCCACTTTCTGCCATCAAAAAGTGCTCTCAGCGGAAGCCTTTGGGTACACCTGAACTCCCTGGGGGAGCCTTTACGCAACCCCACACTCAACAGGACTCTGCGTCTTCACTCTTTCCTAACAACCCTAAACATAACCCTAACCGCAACAAGAAGCTGAACCCGAGTTAGACCCGAAAAAACACGTACGGTGCCACTTTCTGCCATCAAAAAGTGCTCTCAGCGGAAGCCTTTGGGTACACGTGAACTCCCTGGGGGAGCCTTTACGCAACCCCACACTCAACAGGACTCTGCGTCTTCACTCTTTCCTAACAACCCTAAACATAACCCTAACCGCAACAAGAAGCTGAACCCGAGTTAGACCCGAAAAAACACGTACGGTGCCACTTTCTGCCATCAAAAAGTGCTCTCAGCGGAAGCCTTTGGGTACACCTGAACTCCCTGGGGGAGCCTTTACGCAACCCCACACTCAACAGGACTCTGCGTCTTCACTCTTTCCTAACAACCCTAAACATAACCCTAACCGCAACAAGAAGCTGAACCCGAGTTAGACCCGAAAAAACACGTACGGTGCCACTTTCTGCCATCAAAAAGTGCTCTCAGCGGAAGCCTTTGGGTACACCTGAACTCCCTGGGGGAGCCTTTACGCAACCCCACACTCAACAGGACTCTGCGTCTTCACTCTTTCCTAACAACCCTAAACATAAGCCTAACCGCAACAAGAAGCTGAACCCGAGTTAGACCCGAAAAAACACGTACGGTGCCACTTTCTGCCATCCAAAAGTGCTCTCAGCGGAAGCCTTTGGGTACACCTGAACTCCCTGGGGGAGCCTTTACGCAACCCCACACTCAACAGGACTCTGCGTCTTCACTCTTTCCTAACAACCCTAAACATAACCCTAACCGCAACAAGAAGCTGAACCCGAGTTAGACCCGAAAAAACACGTACGATGCCACTTTCTGCCATCAAAAAGTGCTCTCAGCGGAAGCCTTTGGGTACACCTGAACTCCCTGGGGGAGCCTTTACGCAACCGCACACTCAACAGGACTCTGCGTCTTCACTCTTTCCTAACAACCCTAAACATAACCCTAACCGCAACAAGAAGCTGAACCCGAGTTAGACCCGAAAAAACACGTACGGTGCCACTTTCTGCCATCAAAAAGTGCTCTCAGCGGAAGCCTTTGGGAACACCTGAACTCCCTGGGGGAGCCTTTACACAACCCCACACTCAACAGGACTCTGCGTCTTCACTCTTTCCTAACAACCCTAAACATAAGCCTAACCGGAACAAGAAGCTCAACCCGAGTTAGACCCGAAAAAACACGTACGGTGCCACTTTCTGCCATCAAAAAGTGCTCTCAGCGGAAGCCTTTGGGTACACCTGAACTCCCTGGGGGAGCCTTTACGCAACCCCACACTCAACAGGACTCTGCGTCTTCACTCTTTCCTAACAACCCTAAACATAACCCTAACCGCAACAAGAAGCTCAACCCGAGTTAGACCCGAAAAAACACGAACGGTGCCACTTTCTGCCATCAAAAAGTGCTCTCAGCGGAAGCCTTTGGGTACACCTGAACTCCCTGGGGGAGCCTTTACGCAACCCCACACTCAACAGGACTCTGCGTCTTCACTCTTTCCTAACAACCCTAAACATAACCCTAACCGCAACAAGAAGCTCAACCCGAGTTAGACCCGAAAAAACACGTACGGTGCCACTTTCTGCCATCAAAAAGTGCTCTCAGCGGAAGCCTTTGGGTACACCTGAACTCCCTGGGGGAGCCTTTACGCAACCCCACACTCAACAGGACTCTGCGTCTTCACTCTTTCCTAACAACCCTAAACATAACCCTAACCGCAACAAGAAGCTGAACCCGAGTTAGACCCGAAAAAACACGTACGGTGCCACTTTCTGCCATCCAAAAGTGCTCTCAGCGGAAGCCTTTGGGTACACCTGAACTCCCTGGGGGAGCCTTTACGCAACCCCACACTCAACAGGACTCTGCGTCTTCACTCTTTCCTAACAACCCTAAACATAACCCTAACCGCAACAAGAAGCTGAATCCCGAGTTAGACCCGAAAAAACACGTACGGTGCCACTTTCTGCCATCAAAAAGTGCTCTCAGCGGAAGCCTTTGGGTACACCTGAACTCCCTGGGGGAGCCTTTACGCAACCCCACACTCAACAGGACTCTGCGTCTTCACTCTTTCCTAACAACCCTAAACATAACCCTAACCGCAACAAGAAGCTGAACCCGAGTTAGACCCGAAAAAACACGTACGGTGCCACTTTCTGCCATCAAAAAGTGCTCTCAGCGGAAGCCTTTGGGAACACCTGAACTCCCTGGGGGAGCCTTTACGCAACCCCACACTCAACAGGACTCTGCGTCTTCACTCTTTCCTAACAACCCTAAACATAACCCTAACCGCAACAAGAAGCTCAACCCGAGTTAGACCCGAAAAAACACGTACGGTGCCACTTTCTGCCATCAAAAAGTGCTCTCAGCGGAAGCCTTTGGGTACACCTGAACTCCCTGGGGGAGCCTTTACGCAACCCCACACTCAACAGGACTCTGCGTCTTCACTCTTTCCTAACAACCCTAAACATAACCCTAACCGCAACAAGAAGCTCAACCCGAGTTAGACCCGAAAAAACACGTACGGTGCCACTTTCTGCCATCAAAAAGTGCTCTCAGCAGAAGCCTTTGGGTACACCTGAACTCCCTGGGGGAGCCTTTACGCAACCCCACACTCAACAGGACTCTGAGTCTTCACTCTTTCCTAACAACCCTAAACATAACCCTAACCGCAACAAGAAGCTGAACCCGAGTTAGACCCGAAAAAACACGTACGGTGCCACTTTCTGCCATCAAAAAGTGCTCTCAGCGGAAGCCTTTGGGTACACCTGAACTCCCTGGGGGAGCCTTTACGCAACCCCACACTCAACAGGACTCTGCGTCTTCACTCTTTCCTAACAACCCTAAACATAACCCTAACCGCAACAAGAAGCTGAACCCGAGTTAGACCCGAAAAAACACGTACGGTGCCACTTTCTGCCATCAAAAAGTGCTCTCAGCGGAAGCCTTTGGGTACACGTGAACTCCCTGGGGGAGCCTTTACGCAACCCCACACTCAACAGGACTCTGCGTCTTCACTCTTTCCTAACAACCCTAAACATAACCCTAACCGCAACAAGAAGCTGAACCCGAGTTAGACCCGAAAAAACACGTACGGTGCCACTTTCTGCCATCAAAAAGTGCTCTCAGCGGAAGCCTTTGGGTACACCTGAACTCCCTGGGGGAGCCTTTACGCAACCCCACACTCAACAGGACTCTGCGTCTTCACTCTTTCCTAACAACCCTAAACATAACCCTAACCGCAACAAGAAGCTGAACCCGAGTTAGACCCGAAAAAACACGTACGGTGCCACTTTCTGCCATCAAAAAGTGCTCTCAGCGGAAGCCTTTGGGTACACCTGAACTCCCTGGGGGAGCCTTTACGCAACCCCACACTCAACAGGACTCTGCGTCTTCACTCTTTCCTAACAACCCTAAACATAACCCTAACCGCAACAAGAAGCTCAACCCGAGTTAGACCCGAAAAAACACGTACGGTGCCACTTTCTGCCATCAAAAAGTGCTCTCAGCGGAAGCCTTTGGGTACACCTGAACTCCCTGGGGGAGCCTTTACGCAACCCCACACTCAACAGGACTCTGCGTCTTCACTCTTTCCTAACAACCCTAAACATAACCCTAACCGCAACAAGAAGCTGAACCCGAGTTAGACCCGAAAAAACACGTACGGTGCCACTTTCTGCCATCAAAAAGTGCTCTCAGCGGAAGCCTTTGGGTACACCTGAACTCCCTGGGGGAGCCTTTACGCAACCCCACACTCAACAGGACTCTGCGTCTTCGCTCTTTCCTAACAACCCTAAACATAACCCTAACCGCAACAAGAAGCTGAACCCGAGTTAGACCCGAAAAAACACGTACGGTGCCACTTTCTGCCATCAAAAAGTGCTCTCAGCGGAAGCCTTTGGGTACACCTGAACTCCCTGGGGGAGCCTTTACGCAACCCCACACTCAACAGGACTCTGCGTCTTCACTCTTTCCTAACAACCCTAAACATAACCCTAACCGCAACAAGAAGCTGAACCCGAGTTAGACCCGAAAAAACACGTACGGTGCCACTTTCTGCCATCAAAAAGTGCTCTCAGCGGAAGCCTTTGGGTACACGTGAACTCCCTGGGGGAGCCTTTACGCAACCCCACACTCAACAGGACTCTGCGTCTTCACTCTTTCCTAACAACCCTAAACATAACCCTAACCGCAACAAGAAGCTGAACCCGAGTTAGACCCGAAAAAACACGTACGGTGCCACTTTCTGCCATCAAAAAGTGCTCTCAGCGGAAGCCTTTGGGTACACGTGAACTCCCTGGGGGAGCCTTTACGCAACCCCACACTCAACAGGACTCTGCGTCTTCACTCTTTCCTAACAACCCTAAACATAACCCTAACCGCAACAAGAAGCTGAACCCGAGTTAGACCCGAAAAAACACGTACGGTGCCACTTTCTGCCATCAAAAAGTGCTCTCAGCGGAAGCCTTTGGGTACACGTGAACTCCCTGGGGGAGCCTTTACGCAACCCCACACTCAACAGGACTCTGCGTCTTCACTCTTTCCTAACAACCCTAAACATAACCCTAACCGCAACAAGAAGCTGAACCCGAGTTAGACCCGAAAAAACACGTACGGTGCCACTTTCTGCCATCAAAAAGTGCTCTCAGCGGAAGCCTTTGGGTACACCTGAACTCCCTGGGGGAGCCTTTACGCAACCCCACACTCAACAGGACTCTGCGTCTTCGCTCTTTCCTAACAACCCTAAACATAACCCTAACCGCAACAAGAAGCTCAACCCGAGTTAGACCCGAAAAAACACGTACGGTGCCACTTTCTGCCATCAAAAAGTGCTCTCAGCGGAAGCCTTTGGGTACACCTGAACTCCCTGGGGGAGCCTTTACGCAACCCCACACTCAACAGGACTCTGCGTCTTCACTCTTTCCTAACAACCCTAAACATAACCCTAACCGCAACAAGAAGCTCAACCCGAGTTAGACCCGAAAAAACACGTACGGTGCCACTTTCTGCCATCAAAAAGTGCTCTCAGCGGAAGCCTTTGGGTACACCTGAACTCCCTGGGGGAGCCTTTACGCAACCCCACACTCAACAGGACTCTGCGTCTTCACTCTTTCCTAACAACCCTAAACATAACCCTAACCGCAACAAGAAGCTGAACCCGAGTTAGACCCGAAAAAACACGTACGGTGCCACTTTCTGCCATCCAAAAGTGCTCTCAGCGGAAGCCTTTGGGTACACCTGAACTCCCTGGGGGAGCCTTTACGCAACCCCACACTCAACAGGACTCTGCGTCTTCACTCTTTCCTAACAACCCTAAACATAACCCTAACCGCAACAAGAAGCTGAACCCGAGTTAGACCCGAAAAAACACGTACGATGCCACTTTCTGCCATCAAAAAGTGCTCTCAGCGGAAGCCTTTGGGTACACCTGAACTCCCTGGGGGAGCCTTTACGCAACCGCACACTCAACAGGACTCTGCGTCTTCACTCTTTCCTAACAACCCTAAACATAACCCTAACCGCAACAAGAAGCTGAACCCGAGTTAGACCCGAAAAAACACGTACGGTGCCACTTTCTGCCATCAAAAAGTGCTCTCAGCGGAAGCCTTTGGGTACACCTGAACTCCCTGGGGGAGCCTTTACGCAACCCCACACTCAACAGGACTCTGCGTCTTCACTCTTTCCTAACAACCCTAAACATAACCCTAACCGCAACAAGAAGCTGAACCCGAGTTAGACCCGAAAAAACACGTACGGTGCCACTTTCTGCCATCAAAAAGTGCTCTCAGCGGAAGCCTTTGGGTACACCTGAACTCCCTGGGGGAGCCTTTACGCAACCCCTCACTCAACAGGACTCTGCGTCTTCACTCTTTCCTAACAACCCTAAACATAACCCTAACCGCAACAAGAAGCTGAACCCGAGTTAGACCCGAAAAAACACGTACGGTGCCACTTTCTGCCATCAAAAAGTGCTCTCAGCGGAAGCCTTTGGGTACACCTGAACTCCCTGGGGGAGCCTTTACGCAACCCCACACTCAACAGGACTCTGCGTCTTCACTCTTTCCTAACAACCCTAAACATAACCCTAACCGCAACAAGAAGCTGAACCCGAGTTAGACCCGAAAAAACACGTACGGTGCCACTTTCTGCCATCAAAAAGTGCTCTCAGCGGAAGCCTTTGGGTACACCTGAACTCCCTGGGGGAGCCTTTACGCAACCCCACACTCAACAGGACTCTGCGTCTTCACTCTTTCCTAACAACCCTAAACATAACCCTAACCGCAACAAGAAGCTGAACCCGAGTTAGACCCGAAAAAACACGTACGGTGCCACTTTCTGCCATCAAAAAGTGCTCTCAGCGGAAGCCTTTGGGTACACCTGAACTCCCTGGGGGAGCCTTTACGCAACCCCACACTCAACAGGACTCTGCGTCTTCACTCTTTCCTAACAACCCTAAACATAACCCAAACCGCAACAAGAAGCTCAACCCGAGTTAGACCCGAAAAAACACGTACGGTGCCACTTTCTGCCATCAAAAAGTGCTCTCAGCGGAAGCCTTTGGGTACACCTGAACTCCCTGGGGGAGCCTTTACGCAACCCCACACTCAACAGGACTCTGCGTCTTCACTCTTTCCTAACAACCCTAAACATAACCCTAACCGCAACAAGAAGCTGAACCCGAGTTAGACCCGAAAAAACACGTACGGTGCCACTTTCTGCCATCAAAAAGTGCTCTCAGCGGAAGCCTTTGGGAACACCTGAACTCCCTGGGGGAGCCTTTACACAACCCCACACTCAACAGGACTCTGCGTCTTCACTCTTTCCTAACAACCCTAAACATAACCCCAACCGGAACAAGAAGCTCAACCCGAGTTAGACCCGAAAAAACACGTACGGTGCCACTTTCTGCCATCAAAAAGTGCTCTCAGCGGAAGCCTTTGGGTACACCTGAACTCCCTGGGGGAGCCTTTACGCAACCCCACACTCAACAGGACTCTGCGTCTTCACTCTTTCCTAACAACCCTAAACATAAGCCTAACCGCAACAAGAAGCTGAACCCGAGTTAGACCCGAAAAAACACGTACGGTGCCACTTTCTGCCATCAAAAAGTGCTCTCAGCGGAAGCCTTTGGGTACACCTGAACTCCCTGGGGGAGCCTTTACGCAACCCCACACTCAACAGGACTCTGCGTCTTCACTCTTTCCTAACAACCCTAAACATAACCCTAACCGCAACAAGAAGCTGAACCCGAGTTAGACCCGAAAAAACACGTACGGTGCCACTTTCTGCCATCAAAAAGTGCTCTCAGCGGAAGCCTTTGGGTACACCTGAACTCCCTGGGGGAGCCTTTACGCAACCCCACACTCAACAGGACTCTGCGTCTTCACTCTTTCCTAACAACCCTAAACATAACCCTAACCGCAACAAGAAGCTGAACCCGAGTTAGACCCGAAAAAACACGTACGGTGCCACTTTCTGCCATCAAAAAGTGCTCTCAGCGGAAGCCTTTGGGTACACCTGAACTCCCTGGGGGAGCCTTTACGCAACCCCACACTCAACAGGACTCTGCGTCTTCACTCTTTCCTAACAACCCTAAACATAACCCTAACCGCAACAAGAAGCTCAACCCGAGTTAGACCCGAAAAAACACGTACGGTGCCACTTTCTGCCATCCAAAAGTGCTCTCAGCGGAAGCCTTTGGGTACACCTGAACTCCCTGGGGGAGCCTTTACGCAACCCCACACTCAACAGGACTCTGCGTCTTCACTCTTTCCTAACAACCCTAAACATAACCCTAACCGCAACAAGAAGCTGAACCCGAGTTAGACCCGAAAAAACACGTACGATGCCACTTTCTGCCATCAAAAAGTGCTCTCAGCGGAAGCCTTTGGGTACACCTGAACTCCCTGGGGGAGCCTTTACGCAACCGCACACTCAACAGGACTCTGCGTCTTCACTCTTTCCTAACAACCCTAAACATAACCCTAACCGCAACAAGAAGCTGAACCCGAGTTAGACCCGAAAAAACACGTACGGTGCCACTTTCTGCCATCAAAAAGTGCTCTCAGCGGAAGCCTTTGGGTACACGTGAACTCCCTGGGGGAGCCTTTACGCAACCCCACACTCAACAGGACTCTGCGTCTTCACTCTTTCCTAACAACCCTAAACATAACCCTAACCGCAACAAGAAGCTGAACCCGAGTTAGACCCGAAAAAACACGTACGGTGCCACTTTCTGCCATCAAAAAGTGCTCTCAGCGGAAGCCTTTGGGTACACCTGAACTCCCTGGGGGAGCCTTTACGCAACCCCGCACTCAACAGGACTCTGCGTCTTCACTCTTTCCTAACAACCCTAAACATAACCCTAACCGCAACAAGAAGCTGAACCCGAGTTAGACCCGAAAAAACACGTACGGTGCCACTTTCTGCCATCAAAAAGTGCTCTCAGCGGAAGCCTTTGGGTACACCTGAACTCCCTGGGGGAGCCTTTACGCAACCCCACACTCAACAGGACTCTGCGTCTTCACTCTTTCCTAACAACCCTAAACATAACCCTAACCGCAACAAGAAGCTGAACCCGAGTTAGACCCGAAAAAACACGTACGGTGCCACTTTCTGCCATCAAAAAGTGCTCTCAGCGGAAGCCTTTGGGTACACCTGAACTCCCTGGGGGAGCCTTTACGCAACCCCACACTCAACAGGACTCTGCGTCTTCACTCTTTCCTAACAACCCTAAACATAACCCTAACCGCAACAAGAAGCTGAACCCGAGTTAGACCCGAAAAAACACGTACGGTGCCACTTTCTGCCATCAAAAAGTGCTCTCAGCGGAAGCCTTTGGGTACACCTGAACTCCCTGGGGGAGCCTTTACGCAACCCCACACTCAACAGGACTCTGCGTCTTCACTCTTTCCTAACAACCCTAAACATAACCCTAACCGCAACAAGAAGCTCAACCCGAGTTAGACCCGAAAAAACACGTACGGTGCCACTTTCTGCCATCAAAAAGTGCTCTCAGCGGAAGCCTTTGGGTACACCTGAACTCCCTGGGGGAGCCTTTACGCAACCCCACACTCAACAGGACTCTGCGTCTTCACTCTTTCCTAACAACCCTAAACATAACCCTAACCGCAACAAGAAGCTGAACCCGAGTTAGACCCGAAAAAACACGTACGGTGCCACTTTCTGCCATCAAAAAGTGCTCTCAGCGGAAGCCTTTGGGAACACCTGAACTCCCTGGGGGAGCCTTTACACAACCCCACACTCAACAGGACTCTGCGTCTTCACTCTTTCCTAACAACCCTAAACATAAGCCTAACCGGAACAAGAAGCTCAACCCGAGTTAGACCCGAAAAAACACGTACGGTGCCACTTTCTGCCATCAAAAAGTGCTCTCAGCGGAAGCCTTTGGGTACACCTGAACTCCCTGGGGGAGCCTTTACGCAACCCCACACTCAACAGGACTCTGCGTCTTCACTCTTTCCTAACAACCCTAAACATAACCCTAACCGCAACAAGAAGCTGAACCCGAGTTAGACCCGAAAAAACACGTACGGTGCCACTTTCTGCCATCAAAAAGTGCTCTCAGCGGAAGCCTTTGGGTACACCTGAACTCCCTGGGGGAGCCTTTACGCAACCCCACACTCAACAGGACTCTGCGTCTTCACTCTTTCCTAACAACCCTAAACATAACCCTAACCGCAACAAGAAGCTGAACCCGAGTTAGACCCGAAAAAACACGTACGGTGCCACTTTCTGCCATCAAAAAGTGCTCTCAGCGGAAGCCTTTGGGTACACCTGAACTCCCTGGGGGAGCCTTTACGCAACCCCACACTCAACAGGACTCTGCGTCTTCACTCTTTCCTAACAACCCTAAACATAACCCTAACCGCAACAAGAAGCTGAACCCGAGTTAGACCCGAAAAAACACGTACGGTGCCACTTTCTGCCATCAAAAAGTGCTCTCAGCGGAAGCCTTTGGGTACACCTGAACTCCCTGGGGGAGCCTTTACGCAACCCCACACTCAACAGGACTCTGCGTCTTCACTCTTTCCTAACAACCCTAAACATAACCCTAACCGCAACAAGAAGCTCAACCCGAGTTAGACCCGAAAAAACACGTACGGTGCCACTTTCTGCCATCAAAAAGTGCTCTCAGCGGAAGCCTTTGGGAACACCTGAACTCCCTGGGGGAGCCTTTACGCAACCCCACACTCAACAGGACTCTGCGTCTTCACTCTTTCCTAACAACCCTAAACATAACCCTAACCGCAACAAGAAGCTGAACCCGAGTTAGACCCGAAAAAACACGTACGGTGCCACTTTCTGCCATCAAAAAGTGCTCTCAGCGGAAGCCTTTGGGTACACCTGAACTCCCTGGGGGAGCCTTTACGCAACCCCACACTCAACAGGACTCTGCGTCTTCACTCTTTCCTAACAACCCTAAACATAACCCTAACCGCAACAAGAAGCTCAACCCGAGTTAGACCCGAAAAAACACGTACGGTGCCACTTTCTGCCATCAAAAAGTGCTCTCAGCGGAAGCCTTTGGGTACACCTGAACTCCCTGGGGGAGCCTTTACGCAACCCCACACTCAACAGGACTCTGCGTCTTCACTCTTTCCTAACAACCCTAAACATAACCCTAACCGCAGCAAGAAGCTGAACCCGAGTTAGACCCGAAAAAACACGTACGGTGCCACTTTCTGCCATCCAAAAGTGCTCTCAGCGGAAGCCTTTGGGTACACCTGAACTCCCTGGGGGAGCCTTTACGCAACCCCACACTCAACAGGACTCTGCGTCTTCACTCTTTCCTAACAACCCTAAACATAACCCTAACCGCAACAAGAAGCTGAACCCGAGTTAGACCCGAAAAAACACGTACGGTGCCACTTTCTGCCATCAAAAAGTGCTCTCAGCGGAAGCCTTTGGGTACACCTGAACTCCCTGGGGGAGCCTTTACGCAACCCCACACTCAACAGGACTCTGCGTCTTCACTCTTTCCTAACAACCCTAAACATAACCCTAACCGCAACAAGAAGCTGAACCCGAGTTAGACCCGAAAAAACACGTACGGTGCCACTTTCTGCCATCAAAAAGTGCTCTCAGCGGAAGCCTTTGGGTACACCTGAACTCCCTGGGGGAGCCTTTACGCAACCCCACACTCAGCAGGACTCTGCGTCTTCACTCTTTCCTAACAACCCTAAACATAACCCTAACCGCAACAAGAAGCTGAACCCGAGTTAGACCCGAAAAAACACGTACGGTGCCACTTTCTGCCATCAAAAAGTGCTCTCAGCGGAAGCCTTTGGGTACACCTGAACTCCCTGGGGGAGCCTTTACGCAACCCCACACTCAACAGGACTCTGCGTCTTCACTCTTTCCTAACAACCCTAAACATAACCCTAACCGCAACAAGAAGCTGAACCCGAGTTAGACCCGAAAAAACACGTACGGTGCCACTTTCTGCCATCAAAAAGTGCTCTCAGCGGAAGCCTTTGGGTACACCTGAACTCCCTGGGGGAGCCTTTACGCAACCCCACACTCAACAGGACTCTGCGTCTTCACTCTTTCCTAACAACCCTAAACATAACCCTAACCGCAACAAGAAGCTGAACCCGAGTTAGACCCGAAAAAACACGTACGGTGCCACTTTCTGCCATCAAAAAGTGCTCTCAGCGGAAGCCTTTGGGTACACCTGAACTCCCTGGGGGAGCCTTTACGCAACCCCACACTCAACAGGACTCTGCGTCTTCACTCTTTCCTAACAACCCTGAACATAACCCTAACCGCAACAAGAAGCTCAACCCGAGTTAGACCCGAAAAAACACGTACGGTGCCACTTTCTGCCATCAAAAAGTGCTCTCAGCGGAAGCCTTTGGGTACACCTGAACTCCCTGGGGGAGCCTTTACGCAACCCCACACTCAACAGGACTCTGCGTCTTCACTCTTTCCTAACAACCCTAAACATAACCCTAACCGCAACAAGAAGCTCAACCCGAGTTAGACCCAAAAAAACACGTACGGTGCCACTTTCTGCCATCAAAAAGTGCTCTCAGCGGAAGCCTTTGGGTACACCTGAACTCCCTGGGGGAGTCTTTACGCAACCCCACACTCAACAGGACTCTGCGTTTTCACTCTTTCCTAACAACCCTAAACATAAGCCTAACCGGAACAAGAAGCTGAACCCGAGTTAGACCCGAAAAAACACGTACGGTGCCACTTTCTGCCATCAAAAAGTGCTCTCAGCGGAAGCCTTTGGGTACACCTGAACTCCCTGGGGGAGCCTTTACGCAACCCCACACTCAACAGGACTCTGCGTCTTCACTCTTTCCTAACAACCCTGAACATAACCCTAACCGCAACAAGAAGCTGAACCCGAGTTAGACCCGAAAAAACACGTACGGTGCCACTTTCTGCCATCCAAAAGTGCTCTCAGCGGAAGCCTTTGGGTACACCTGAACTCCCTGGGGGAGCCTTTACGCAACCCCACACTCAACAGGACTCTGCGTCTTCACTCTTTCCTAACAACCCTAAACATAACCCTAACCGCAACAAGAAGCTGAACCCGAGTTAGACCCGAAAAAACACGTACGGTGCCACTTTCTGCCATCAAAAAGTGCTCTCAGCGGAAGCCTTTGGGTACACCTGAACTCCCTGGGGGAATCTTTACGCAACCCCACACTCAACAGGACTCTGCGTTTTCACTCTTTCCTAACAACCCTAAACATAAGCCTAACCGGAACAAGAAGCTGAACCCGAGTTAGACCCGAAAAAACACGTACGGTGCCACTTTCTGCCATCCAAAAGTGCTCTCAGCGGAAGCCTTTGGGTACACCTGAACTCCCTGGGGGAGCCTTTACGCAACCCCACACTCAACAGGACTCTGCGTCTTCACTCTTTCCTAACAACCCTAAACACAACCCTAACCGCAACAAGAAGCTGAACCCGAGTTAGACCCGAAAAAACACGTACGGTGCCACTTTCTGCCATCAAAAAGTGCTCTCAGCGGAAGCCTTTGGGTACACCTGAACTCCCTGGGGGAGCCTTTACGCAACCCCACACTCAACAGGACTCTGCGTCTTCACTCTTTCCTAACAACCCTAAACATAACCCTAACCGCAACAAGAAGCTGAACCCGAGTTAGACCCGAAAAAACACGTACGGTGCCACTTCCTGCCATCAAAAAGTGCTCTCAGCGGAAGCCTTTGGGTACACCTGAACTCCCTGGGGGAGCCTTTACGCAACCCCACACTCAACAGGACTCTGCGTCTTCACTCTTTCCTAACAACCCTAAACATAACCCTAACCGCAACAAGAAGCTGAACCCGAGTTAGACCCGAAAAAACACGTACGGTGCCACTTTCTGCCATCAAAAAGTGCTCTCAGCGGAAGCCTTTGGGTACACCTGAACTCCCTGGGGGAGCCTTTACGCAACCCCACACTCAACAGGACTCTGCGTCTTCACTCTTTCCTAACAACCCTAAACATAACCCTAACCGCAACAAGAAGCTGAACCCGAGTTAGACCCGAAAAAACACGTACGGTGCCACTTTCTCCATCAAAAAGTGCTCTCAGCGGAAGCCTTTGGGTACACTTGAACTCCCTGGGGGAGCCTTTACGCAACCCCACACTCAACAGGACTCTGCGTCTTCACTCTTTCCTAACAACCCTAAACATAACCCTAACCGCAACAAGAAGCTCAACCCGAGTTAGACCCGAAAAAACACGTACGGTGCCACTTTCTCCATCAAAAAGTGCTCTCAGCGGAAGCCTTTGGGTACACCTGAACTCCCTGGGGGAGCCTTTACGCAACCCCACACTCAACAGGACTCTGCGTCTTCACTCTTTCCTAACAACCCTAAACATAACCCTAACCGCAACAAGAAGCTGAACCCGAGTTAGACCCGAAAAAACACGTACGGTGCCACTTTCTGCCATCAAAAAGTGCTCTCAGCGGAAGCCTTTGGGTACACCTGAACTCCCTGGGGGAGCCTTTACGCAACCCCACACTCAACAGGACTCTGCGTCTTCACTCTTTCCTAACAACCCTAAACATAACCCTAACCGCAACAAGAAGCTGAACCCGAGTTAGACCCGAAAAAACACGTACGGTGCCACTTTCTGCCATCAAAAAGTGCTCTCAGCGGAAGCCTTTGGGTACACCTGAACTCCCTGGGGGAGCCTTTACGCAACCCCACACTCAACAGGACTCTGCGTCTTCACTCTTTCCTAACAACCCTAAACATAACCCTAACCGCAACAAGAAGCTGAACCCGAGTTAGACCCGAAAAAACACGTACGGTGCCACTTTCTGCCATCAAAAAGTGCTCTCAGCGGAAGCCTTTGGGTACACCTGAACTCCCTGGGGGAGCCTTTACGCAACCCCACACTCAACAGGACTCTGCGTCTTCACTCTTTCCTAACAACCCTAAACATAACCCTAACCGCAACAAGAAGCTGAACCCGAGTTAGACCCGAAAAAACACGTACGGTGCCACTTTCTGCCATCAAAAAGTGCTCTCAGCGGAAGCCTTTGGGTACACCTGAACTCCCTGGGGGAGCCTTTACGCAACCCCACACTCAACAGGACTCTGCGTCTTCACTCTTTCCTAACAACCCTAAACATAACCCTAACCGCAACAAGAAGCTCAACCCGAGTTAGACCCGAAAAAACACGTACGGTGCCACTTTCTCCATCAAAAAGTGCTCTCAGCGGAAGCCTTTGGGTACACTTGAACTCCCTGGGGGAGCCTTTACGCAACCCCACACTCAACAGGACTCTGCGTCTTCACTCTTTCCTAACAACCCTAAACATAACCCTAACCGCAACAAGAAGCTCAACCCGAGTTAGACCCGAAAAAACACGTACGGTGCCACTTTCTGCCATCAAAAAGTGCTCTCAGCGGAAGCCTTTGGGTACACCTGAACTCCCTGGGGGAGCCTTTACGCAACCCCACACTCAACAGGACTCTGCGTCTTCACTCTTTCCTAACAACCCTAAACATAACCCTAACCGCAACAAGAAGCTGAACCCGAGTTAGACCCGAAAAAACACGTACGGTGCCACTTTCTGCCATCAAAAAGTGCTCTCAGCGGAAGCCTTTGGGTACACCTGAACTCCCTGGGGGAGCCTTTACGCAACCCCACACTCAACAGGACTCTGCATCTTCACTCTTTCCTAACAACCCTAAACATAACCCTAACCGCAACAAGAAGCTGAACCCGAGTTAGACCCGAAAAAACACGTACGGTGCCACTTTCTGCCATCCAAAAGTGCTCTCAGCGGAAGCCTTTGGGTACACCTGAACTCCCTGGGGGAGCCTTTACGCAACCCCACACTCAACAGGACTCTGCGTCTTCACTCTTTCCTAACAACCCTAAACATAACCCTAACCGCAACAAGAAGCTGAACCCGAGTTAGACCCGAAAAAACACGTACGGTGCCACTTTCTGCCATCAAAAAGTGCTCTCAGCGGAAGCCTTTGGGTACACCTGAACTCCCTGGGGGAGCCTTTACGCAACCCCACACTCAACAGGACTCTGCGTCTTCACTCTTTCCTAACAACCCTAAACATAACCCTAACCGCAACAAGAAGCTGAACCCGAGTTAGACCCGAAAAAACACGTACGGTGCCACTTTCTGCCATCAAAAAGTGCTCTCAGCGGAAGCCTTTGGGTACACCTGAACTCCCTGGGGGAGCCTTTACGCAACCCCACACTCAACAGGACTCTGCGTCTTCACTCTTTCCTAACAACCCTAAACATAACCCTAACCGCAACAAGAAGCTCAACCCGAGTTAGACCCGAAAAAACACGTACGGTGCCACTTTCTGCCATCAAAAAGTGCTCTCAGCGGAAGCCTTTGGGTACACCTGAACTCCCTGGGGGAGCCTTTACGCAACCCCACACTCAACAGGACTCTGCGTCTTCACTCTTTCCTAACAACCCTAAACATAACCCTAACCGCAACAAGAAGCTGAACCCGAGTTAGACCCGAAAAAACACGTACGGTGCCACTTTCTGCCATCAAAAAGTGCTCTCAGCGGAAGCCTTTGGGTACACCTGAACTCCCTGGGGGAGCCTTTACGCAACCCCACACTCAACAGGACTCTGCGTCTTCACTCTTTCCTAACAACCCTAAACATAACCCTAACCGCAACAAGAAGCTGAACCCGAGTTAGACCCGAAAAAACACGTACGGTGCCACTTTCTGCCATCAAAAAGTGCTCTCAGCGGAAGCCTTTGGGTACACCTGAACTCCCTGGGGGAGCCTTTACGCAACCCCACACTCAACAGGACTCTGCGTCTTCACTCTTTCCTAACAACCCTAAACATAACCCTAACCGCAACAAGAAGCTGAACCCGAGTTAGACCCGAAAAAACACGTACGGTGCCACTTTCTGCCATCCAAAAGTGCTCTCAGCGGAAGCCTTTGGGTACACCTGAACTCCCTGGGGGAGCCTTTACGCAACCCCGCACTCAACAGGACTCTGCGTCTTCACTCTTTCCTAACAACCCTAAACATAACCCTAACCGCAACAAGAAGCTGAACCCGAGTTAGACCCGAAAAAACACGTACGGTGCCACTTTCTGCCATCAAAAAGTGCTCTCAGCGGAAGCCTTTGGGTACACGTGAACTCCCTGGGGGAGCCTTTACGCAACCCCACACTCAACAGGACTCTGCGTCTTCGCTCTTTCCTAACAACCCTAAACATAACCCTAACCGCAACAAGAAGCTCAACCCGAGTTAGACCCGAAAAAACACGTACGGTGCCACTTTCTGCCATCAAAAAGTGCTCTCAGCGGAAGCCTTTGGGTACACCTGAACTCCCTGGGGGAGCCTTTACGCAACCCCACACTCAACAGGACTCTGCGTCTTCGCTCTTTCCTAACAACCCTAAACATAACCCTAACCGCAACAAGAAGCTGAACCCGAGTTAGACCCGAAAAAACACGTACGGTGCCACTTTCTGCCATCAAAAAGTGCTCTCAGCGGAAGCCTTTGGGTACACCTGAACTCCCTGGGGGAGCCTTTACGCAACCCCACACTCAACAGGACTCTGCGTCTTCACTCTTTCCTAACAACCCTAAACATAACCCTAACCGCAACAAGAAGCTCAACCCGAGTTAGACCCGAAAAAACACGTACGGTGCCACTTTCTGCCATCAAAAAGTGCTCTCAGCGGAAGCCTTTGGGTACACCTGAACTCCCTGGGGGAGCCTTTACGCAACCCCACACTCAACAGGACTCTGCGTCTTCACTCTTTCCTAACAACCCTAAACATAACCCTAACCGCAACAAGAAGCTGAACCCGAGTTAGACCCGAAAAAACACGTACGGTGCCACTTTCTGCCATCAAAAAGTGCTCTCAGCGGAAGCCTTTGGGAACACCTGAACTCCCTTGGGGAGCCTTTACGCAACCCCACACTCAACAGGACTCTGCGTCTTCACTCTTTCCTAACAACCCTAAACATAACCCTAACCGCAACAAGAAGCTGAACCCGAGTTAGACCCGAAAAAACACGTACGGTGCCACTTTCTGCCATCAAAAAGTGCTCTCAGCGGAAGCCTTTGGGTACACCTGAACTCCCTGGGGGAGCCTTTACGCAACCCCACACTCAACAGGACTCTGCGTCTTCACTCTTTCCTAACAACCCTAAACATAACCCTAACCGCAACAAGAAGCTCAACCCGAGTTAGACCCGAAAAAACACGTACGGTGCCACTTTCTGCCATCAAAAAGTGCTCTCAGCGGAAGCCTTTGGGTACACCTGAACTCCCTGGGGGAGCCTTTACGCAACCCCACACTCAACAGGACTCTGCGTCTTCACTCTTTCCTAACAACCCTAAACATAACCCTAACCGCAACAAGAAGCTGAACCCGAGTTAGACCCAAAAAAACACGTACGGTGCCACTTTCTGCCATCAAAAAGTGCTCTCAGCGGAAGCCTTTGGGTACACCTGAACTCCCTGGGGGAGCCTTTACGCAACCCCACACTCAACAGGACTCTGCGTCTTCACTCTTTCCTAACAACCCTAAACATAACCCTAACCGCAACAAGAAGCTGAACCCGAGTTAGACCCGAAAAAACACGTACGGTGCCACTTTCTGCCATCAAAAAGTGCTCTCAGCGGAAGCCTTTGGGTACACCTGAACTCCCTGGGGGAGCCTTTACGCAACCCCACACTCAACAGGACTCTGCGTCTTCACTCTTTCCTAACAACCCTAAACATAACCCTAACCGCAACAAGAAGCTGAACCCGAGTTAGACCCGAAAAAACACGTACGGTGCCACTTTCTGCCATCCAAAAGTGCTCTCAGCGGAAGCCTTTGGGTACACCTGAACTCCCTGGGGGAGCCTTTACGCAACCCCGCACTCAACAGGACTCTGCGTCTTCACTCTTTCCTAACAACCCTAAACATAACCCTAACCGCAACAAGAAGCTGAACCCGAGTTAGACCCGAAAAAACACGTACGGTGCCACTTTCTGCCATCAAAAAGTGCTCTCAGCGGAAGCCTTTGGGTACACGTGAACTCCCTGGGGGAGCCTTTACGCAACCCCACACTCAACAGGACTCTGCGTCTTCGCTCTTTCCTAACAACCCTAAACATAACCCTAACCGCAACAAGAAGCTGAACCCGAGTTAGACCCGAAAAAACACGTACGGTGCCACTTTCTGCCATCAAAAAGTGCTCTCAGCGGAAGCCTTTGGGTACACCTGAACTCCCTGGGGGAGCCTTTACACAACCCCACACTCAACAGGACTCTGCGTCTTCACTCTTTCCTAACAACCCTAAACATAACCCTAACCGCAACAAGAAGCTCAACCCGAGTTAGACCCGAAAAAACACGTACGGTGCCACTTTCTGCCATCAAAAAGTGCTCTCAGCGGAAGCCTTTGGGTACACCTGAACTCCCTGGGGGAGCCTTTACGCAACCCCACACTCAACAGGACTCTGCGTCTTCACTCTTTCCTAACAACCCTAAACATAACCCTAACCGCAACAAGAAGCTGAACCCGAGTTAGACCCGAAAAAACACGTACAGTGCCACTTTCTGCCATCAAAAAGTGCTCTCAGCGGAAGCCTTTGGGAACACCTGAACTCCCTTGGGGAGCCTTTACGCAACCCCACACTCAACAGGACTCTGCGTCTTCACTCTTTCCTAACAACCCTAAACATAACCCTAACCGCAACAAGAAGCTGAACCCGAGTTAGACCCGAAAAAACACGTACGGTGCCACTTTCTGCCATCAAAAAGTGCTCTCAGCGGAAGCCTTTGGGTACACCTGAACTCCCTGGGGGAGCCTTTACGCAACCCCACACTCAACAGGACTCTGCGTCTTCACTCTTTCCTAACAACCCTAAACATAACCCTAACCGCAACAAGAAGCTGAACCCGAGTTAGACCCGAAAAAACACGTACGGTGCCACTTTCTGCCATCCAAAAGTGCTCTCAGCGGAAGCCTTTGGGTACACCTGAACTCCCTGGGGGAGCCTTTACGCAACCGCACAGTCAACAGGACTCTGCGTCTTCACTCTTTCCTAACAACCCTAAACATAACCCTAACCGCAACAAGAAGCTGAACCCGAGTTAGACCCGAAAAAACACGTACGGTGCCACTTTCTGCCATCCAAAAGTGCTCTCAGCGGAAGCCTTTGGGTACACCTGAACTCCCTGGGGGAGCCTTTACGCAACCCCACACTCAACAGGACTCTGCGTCTTCACTCTTTCCTAACAACCCTAAACATAACCCTAACCGCAACAAGAAGCTGAACCCGAGTTAGACCCAAAAAAACACGTACGGTGCCACTTTCTGCCATCAAAAAGTGCTCTCAGCGGAAGCCTTTGGGTACACCTGAACTCCCTGGGGGAGCCTTTACGCAACCCCACACTCAACAGGACTCTGCGTCTTCACTCTTTCCTAACAACCCTAAACATAACCCTAGCCGCAACAAGAAGCTGAACCCGAGTTAGACCCGAAAAAACACGTACGGTGCCACTTTCTGCCATCAAAAAGTGCTCTCAGCGGAAGCCTTTGGGTACACCTGAACTCCCTGGGGGAGCCTTTACGCAACCCCACACTCAACAGGACTCTGCGTCTTCACTCTTTCCTAACAACCCTAAACATAACCCTAACCGCAACAAGAAGCTGAACCCGAGTTAGACCCGAAAAAACACGTACGGTGCCACTTTCTGCCATCCAAAAGTGCTCTCAGCGGAAGCCTTTGGGTACACCTGAACTCCCTGGGGGAGCCTTTACGCAACCCCACACTCAACAGGACTCTGCGTCTTCACTCTTTCCTAACAACCCTAAACATAACCCTAACCGCAACAAGAAGCTGAACCCGAGTTAGACCCGAAAAAACACGTACGGTGCCACTTTCTGCCATCAAAAAGTGCTCTCAGCGGAAGCCTTTGGGAACACCTGAACTCCCTTGGGGAGCCTTTACGCAACCCCACACTCAACAGGACTCTGCGTCTTCACTCTTTCCTAACAACCCTAAACATAACCCTAACCGCAACAAGAAGCTGAACCCGAGTTAGACCCGAAAAAACACGTACGGTGCCACTTTCTGCCATCAAAAAGTGCTCTCAGCGGAAGCCTTTGGGTACACCTGAACTCCCTGGGGGAGCCTTTACGCAACCCCACACTCAACAGGACTCTGCGTCTTCACTCTTTCCTAACAACCCTAAACATAACCCTAACCGCAACAAGAAGCTGAACCCGAGTTAGACCCGAAAAAACACGTACGGTGCCACTTTCTGCCATCAAAAAGTGCTCTCAGCGGAAGCCTTTGGGTACACCTGAACTCCCTGGGGGAGCCTTTACGCAACCCCACACTCAACAGGACTCTGCGTCTTCGCTCTTTCCTAACAACCCTAAACATAACCCTAACCGCAACAAGAAGCTGAACCCGAGTTAGACCCGAAAAAACACGTACGGTGCCACTTTCTGCCATCAAAAAGTGCTCTCAGCGGAAGCCTTTGGGTACACCTGAACTCCCTGGGGGAGCCTTTACGCAACCCCACACTCAACAGGACTCTGCGTCTTCACTCTTTCCTAACAACCCTAAACATAACCCTAACCGCAACAAGAAGCTCAACCCGAGTTAGACCCGAAAAAACACGTACGGTGCCACTTTCTGCCATCAAAAAGTGCTCTCAGCGGAAGCCTTTGGGTACACGTGAACTCCCTGGGGGAGCCTTTACGCAACCCCACACTCAACAGGACTCTGCGTCTTCACTCTTTCCTAACAACCCTAAACATAACCCTAACCGCAACAAGAAGCTGAACCCGAGTTAGACCCGAAAAAACACGTACGGTGCCACTTTCTGCCATCAAAAAGTGCTCTCAGCGGAAGCCTTTGGGTACACCTGAACTCCCTGGGGGAGCCTTTACGCAACCCCACACTCAACAGGACTCTGCGTCTTCACTCTTTCCTAACAACCCTAAACATAACCCTAACCGCAACAAGAAGCTGAACCCGAGTTAGACCCGAAAAAACACGTACGGTGCCACTTTCTGCCATCCAAAAGTGCTCTCAGCGGAAGCCTTTGGGTACACCTGAACTCCCTGGGGGAGCCTTTACGCAACCCCACACTCAACAGGACTCTGCGTCTTCACTCTTTCCTAACAACCCTAAACATAACCCTAACCGCAACAAGAAGCTGAACCCGAGTTAGACCCGAAAAAACACGTACGGTGCCACTTTCTGCCATCAAAAAGTGCTCTCAGCGGAAGCCTTTGGGTACACCTGAACTCCCTGGGGGAGCCTTTACGCAACCCCACACTCAACAGGACTCTGCGTCTTCGCTCTTTCCTAACAACCCTAAACATAACCCTAACCGCAACAAGAAGCTGAACCCGAGTTAGACCCGAAAAAACACGTACGGTGCCACTTTCTGCCATCAAAAAGTGCTCTCAGCGGAAGCCTTTGGGTACACGTGAACTCCCTGGGGGAGCCTTTACGCAACCCCACACTCAACAGGACTCTGCGTCTTCACTCTTTCCTAACAACCCTAAACATAACCCTAACCGCAACAAGAAGCTGAACCCGAGTTAGACCCGAAAAAACACGTACGGTGCCACTTTCTGCCATCCAAAAGTGCTCTCAGCGGAAGCCTTTGGGTACACCTGAACTCCCTGGGGGAGCCTTTACGCAACCCCACACTCAACAGGACTCTGCGTCTTCACTCTTTCCTAACAACCCTAAACATAACCCTAACCGCAACAAGAAGCTGAACCCGAGTTAGACCCGAAAAAACACGTACGGTGCCACTTTCTGCCATCCAAAAGTGCTCTCAGCGGAAGCCTTTGGGTACACCTGAACTCCCTGGGGGAGCCTTTACGCAACCCCACACTCAACAGGACTCTGCGTCTTCGCTCTTTCCTAACAACCCTAAACATAACCCTAACCGCAACAAGAAGCTGAACCCGAGTTAGACCCGAAAAAACACGTACGGTGCCACTTTCTGCCATCAAAAAGTGCTCTCAGCGGAAGCCTTTGGGTACACGTGAACTCCCTGGGGGAGCCTTTACGCAACCCCACACTCAACAGGACTCTGCGTCTTCACTCTTTCCTAACAACCCTAAACATAACCCTAACCGCAACAAGAAGCTGAACCCGAGTTAGACCCGAAAAAACACGTACGGTGCCACTTTCTGCCATCCAAAAGTGCTCTCAGCGGAAGCCTTTGGGTACACCTGAACTCCCTGGGGGAGCCTTTACGCAACCCCACACTCAACAGGACTCTGCGTCTTCACTCTTTCCTAACAACCCTAAACATAACCCTAACCGCAACAAGAAGCTGAACCCGAGTTAGACCCGAAAAAACACGTACGGTGCCACTTTCTGCCATCCAAAAGTGCTCTCAGCGGAAGCCTTTGGGTACACCTGAACTCCCTGGGGGAGCCTTTACGCAACCCCACACTCAACAGGACTCTGCGTCTTCGCTCTTTCCTAACAACCCTAAACATAACCCTAACCGCAACAAGAAGCTGAACCCGAGTTAGACCCGAAAAAACACGTACGGTGCCACTTTCTGCCATCAAAAAGTGCTCTCAGCGGAAGCCTTTGGGTACACCTGAACTCCCTGGGGGAGCCTTTACGCAACCCCACACTCAACAGGACTCTGCGTCTTCACTCTTTCCTAACAACCCTAAACATAACCCTAACCGCAACAAGAAGCTGAACCCGAGTTAGACCCGAAAAAACACGTACGGTGCCACTTTCTGCCATCAAAAAGTGCTCTCAGCGGAAGCCTTTGGGTACACCTGAACTCCCTGGGGGAGCCTTTACGCAACCCCACACTCAACAGGACTCTGCGTCTTCACTCTTTCCTAACAACCCTAAACATAACCCTAACCGCAACAAGAAGCTGAACCCGAGTTAGACCCGAAAAAACACGTACGGTGCCACTTTCTGCCATCAAAAAGTGCTCTCAGCGGAAGCCTTTGGGTACACCTGAACTCCCTGGGGGAGCCTTTACGCAACCCCACACTCAACAGGACTCTGCGTCTTCACTCTTTCCTAACAACCCTAAACATAACCCTAACCGCAACAAGAAGCTGAACCCGAGTTAGACCCGAAAAAACACGTACGGTGCCACTTTCTGCCATCCAAAAGTGCTCTCAGCGGAAGCCTTTGGGTACACCTGAACTCCCTGGGGGAGCCTTTACGCAACCGCACACTCAACAGGACTCTGCGTCTTCACTCTTTCCTAACAACCCTAAACATAACCCTAACCGCAACAAGAAGCTGAACCCGAGTTAGACCCGAAAAAACACGTACGGTGCCACTTTCTGCCATCAAAAAGTGCTCTCAGCGGAAGCCTTTGGGTACACCTGAACTCCCTGGGGGAGCCTTTACGCAACCCCACACTCAACAGGACTCTGCGTCTTCACTCTTTCCTAACAACCCTAAACATAACCCTAACCGCAACAAGAAGCTGAACCCGAGTTAGACCCGAAAAAACACGTACGGTGCCACTTTCTGCCATCAAAAAGTGCTCTCAGCGGAAGCCTTTGGGTACACCTGAACTCCCTGGGGGAGCCTTTACGCAACCCCACACTCAACAGGACTCTGCGTCTTCACTCTTTCCTAACAACCCTAAACATAACCCTAACCGCAACAAGAAGCTCAACCCGAGTTAGACCCGAAAAAACACGTACGGTGCCACTTTCTGCCATCCAAAAGTGCTCTCAGCGGAAGCCTTTGGGTACACCTGAACTCCCTGGGGGAGCCTTTACGCAACCCCACACTCAACAGGACTCTGCGTCTTCGCTATTTCCTAACAACCCTAAACATAACCCTAACCGCAACAAGAAGCTGAACCCGAGTTAGACCCGAAAAAACACGTACGGTGCCACTTTCTGCCATCAAAAAGTGCTCTCAGCGGAAGCCTTTGGGTACACCTGAACTCCCTGGGGGAGCCTTTACGCAACCCCACACTCAACAGGACTCTGCGTCTTCACTCTTTCCTAACAACCCTAAACATAACCCTAACCGCAACAAGAAGCTCAACCCGAGTTAGACCCGAAAAAACACGTACGGTGCCACTTTCTGCCATCCAAAAGTGCTCTCAGCGGAAGCCTTTGGGTACACCTGAACTCCCTGGGGGAGCCTTTACGCAACCCCACACTCAACAGGACTCTGCGTCTTCACTCTTTCCTAACAACCCTAAACATAACCCTAACCGCAACAAGAAGCTGAACCCGAGTTAGACCCGAAAAAACACGTACGGTGCCACTTTCTGCCATCCAAAAGTGCTCTCAGCGGAAGCCTTTGGGTACACCTGAACTCCCTGGGGGAGCCTTTACGCAACCCCACACTCAACAGGACTCTGCGTCTTCACTCTTTCCTAACAACCCTAAACATAACCCTAACCGCAACAAGAAGCTCAACCCGAGTTAGACCCGAAAAAACACGTACGGTGCCACTTTCTGCCATCAAAAAGTGCTCTCAGCGGAAGCCTTTGGGTACACCTGAACTCCCTGGGGGAGCCTTTACGCAACCCCACACTCAACAGGACTCTGCGTCTTCACTCTTTCCTAACAACCCTAAACATAACCCTAACCGCAACAAGAAGCTGAACCCGAGTTAGACCCGAAAAAACACGTACGGTGCCACTTTCTGCCATCAAAAAGTGCTCTCAGCGGAAGCCTTTGGGTACACCTGAACTCCCTGGGGGAGCCTTTACGCAACCCCACACTCAACAGGACTCTGCGTCTTCACTCTTTCCTAACAACCCTAAACATAACCCTAACCGCAACAAGAAGCTGAACCCGAGTTAGACCCGAAAAAACACGTACGGTGCCACTTTCTGCCATCAAAAAGTGCTCTCAGCGGAAGCCTTTGGGTACACGTGAACTCCCTGGGGGAGCCTTTACGCAACCCCACACTCAACAGGACTCTGCGTCTTCACTCTTTCCTAACAACCCTAAACATAACCCTAACCGCAACAAGAAGCTGAACCCGAGTTAGACCCGAAAAAACACGTACGGTGCCACTTTCTGCCATCAAAAAGTGCTCTCAGCGGAAGCCTTTGGGTACACCTGAACTCCCTGGGGGAGCCTTTACGCAACCCCACACTCAACAGGACTCTGCGTCTTCACTCTTTCCTAACAACCCTAAACATAACCCTAACCGCAACAAGAAGCTGAACCCGAGTTAGACCCGAAAAAACACGTACGGTGCCACTTTCTGCCATCAAAAAGTGCTCTCAGCGGAAGCCTTTGGGTACACCTGAACTCCCTGGGGGAGCCTTTACGCAACCCCACACTCAACAGGACTCTGCGTCTTCACTCTTTCCTAACAACCCTAAACATAACCCTAACCGCAACAAGAAGCTGAACCCGAGTTAGACCCGAAAAAACACGTACGGTGCCACTTTCTGCCATCAAAAAGTGCTCTCAGCGGAAGCCTTTGGGTACACGTGAACTCCCTGGGGGAGCCTTTACGCAACCCCACACTCAACAGGACTCTGCGTTTTCACTCTTTCCTAACAACCATAAACATAACCCTAACCGCAACAAGAAGCTGAACCCGAGTTAGACCCGAAAAAACACGTACGGTGCCACTTTCTGCCATCAAAAGTGCTCTCAGCGGAAGCCTTTGGGTACACGTGAACTCCCTGGGGGAGCCTTTACGCAACCCCACACTCAACAGGACTCTGCGTCTTCACTCTTTCCTAACAACCCTAAACATAACCCTAACCGCAACAAGAAGCTGAACCCGAGTTACACCCGAAAAAACACGTACGGTGCCACTTTCTGCCATCCAAAAGTGCTCTCAGCGGAAGCCTTTGGGTACACGTGAACTCCCTGGGGGAGCCTTTACGCAACCCCACACTCAACAGGACTCTGCGTCTTCACTCTTTCCTAACAACCCTAAACATAACCCTAACCGCAACAAGAAGCTGAACCCGAGTTAGACCCGAAAAAACACGTACGGTGCCACTTTCTGCCATCAAAAAGTGCTCTCAGCGGAAGCCTTTGGGTACACCTGAACTCCCTGGGGGAGCCTTTACGCAACCCCACACTCAACAGGACTCTGCGTCTTCACTCTTTCCTAACAACCCTAAACATAACCCTAACCGCAACAAGAAGCTGAACCCGAGTTAGACCCGAAAAAACACGTACGGTGCCACTTTCTGCCATCAAAAAGTGCTCTCAGCGGAAGCCTTTGGGTACACGTGAACTCCCTGGGGGAGCCTTTACGCAACCCCACACTCAACAGGACTCTGCGTTTTCACTCTTTCCTAACAACCCTAAACATAACCCTAACCGCAACAAGAAGCTGAACCCGAGTTAGACCCGAAAAAACACGTACGGTGCCACTTTCTGCCATCAAAAAGTGCTCTCAGCGGAAGCCTTTGGGTACACCTGAACTCCCTGGGGGAGCCTTTACGCAACCCCACACTCAACAGGACTCTGCGTCTTCGCTCTTTCCTAACAACCCTAAACATAACCCTAACCGCAACAAGAAGCTGAACCCGAGTTAGACCCGAAAAAACACGTACGGTGCCACTTTCTGCCATCAAAAAGTGCTCTCAGCGGAAGCCTTTGGGTACACGTGAACTCCCTGGGGGAGCCTTTACGCAACCCCACACTCAACAGGACTCTGCGTCTTCACTCTTTCCTAACAACCCTAAACATAACCCTAACCGCAACAAGAAGCTCAACCCGAGTTAGACCCGAAAAAACACGTACGGTGCCACTTTCTGCCATCAAAAAGTGCTCTCAGCGGAAGCCTTTGGGTACACCTGAACTCCCTGGGGGAGCCTTTACGCAACCCCACACTCAACAGGACTCTGCGTCTTCACTCTTTCCTAACAACCCTAAACATAACCCTAACCGCAACAAGAAGCTGAACCCGAGTTAGACCCGAAAAAACACGTACGGTGCCACTTTCTGCCATCAAAAAGTGCTCTCAGCGGAAGCCTTTGGGTACACGTGAACTCCCTGGGGGAGCCTTTACGCAACCCCACACTCAACAGGACTCTGCGTCTTCACTCTTTCCTAACAACCCTAAACATAACCCTAACCGCAACAAGAAGCTGAACCCGAGTTAGACCCGAAAAAACACGTACGGTGCCACTTTCTGCCATCAAAAAGTGCTCTCAGCGGAAGCCTTTGGGTACACGTGAACTCCCTGGGGGAGCCTTTACGCAACCCCACACTCAACAGGACTCTGCGTCTTCACTCTTTCCTAACAACCCTAAACATAACCCTAACCGCAACAAGAAGCTGAACCCGAGTTAGACCCGAAAAAACACGTACGGTGCCACTTTCTGCCATCAAAAAGTGCTCTCAGCGGAAGCCTTTGGGTACACCTGAACTCCCTGGGGGAGCCTTTACGCAACCCCACACTCAACAGGACTCTGCGTCTTCGCTCTTTCCTAACAACCCTAAACATAACCCTAACCGCAACAAGAAGCTGAACCCGAGTTAGACCCGAAAAAACACGTACGATGCCACTTTCTGCCATCAAAAAGTGCTCTCAGCGGAAGCCTTTGGGTACACCTGAACTCCCTGGGGGAGCCTTTACGCAACCCCACACTCAACAGGACTCTGCGTCTTCACTCTTTCCTAACAACCCTAAACATAACCCTAACCGCAACAAGAAGCTGAACCCGAGTTAGACCCGAAAAAACACGTACGGTGCCACTTTCTGCCATCAAAAAGTGCTCTCAGCGGAAGCCTTTGGGTACACGTGAACTCCCTGGGGGAGCCTTTACGCAACCCCACACTCAACAGGACTCTGCGTCTTCACTCTTTCCTAACAACCCTAAACATAACCCTAACCGCAACAAGAAGCTGAACCCGAGTTAGACCCGAAAAAACACGTACGGTGCCACTTTCTGCCATCAAAAAGTGCTCTCAGCGGAAGCCTTTGGGTACACCTGAACTCCCTGGGGGAGCCTTTACGCAACCCCACACTCAACAGGACTCTGCGTCTTCGCTCTTTCCTAACAACCCTAAACATAACCCTAACCGCAACAAGAAGCTGAACCCGAGTTAGACCCGAAAAAACACGTACGGTGCCACTTTCTCCATCAAAAAGTGCTCTCAGCGGAAGCCTTTGGGTACACTTGAACTCCCTGGGGGAGCCTTTACGCAACCCCACACTCAACAGGACTCTGCGTCTTCACTCTTTCCTAACAACACTAAACATAACCCTAACCGCAACAAGAAGCTCAACCCGAGTTAGACCCGAAAAAACACGTACGGTGCCACTTTCTGCCATCAAAAAGTGCTCTCAGCGGAAGCCTTTGGGTACACCTGAACTCCCTGGGGGAGCCTTTACGCAACCCCACACTCAACAGGACTCTGCGTCTTCACTCTTTCCTAACAACCCTAAACATAACCCTAACCGCAACAAGAAGCTGAACCCGAGTTAGACCCGAAAAAACACGTACGGTGCCACTTTCTGCCATCAAAAAGTGCTCTCAGCGGAAGCCTTTGGGTACACCTGAACTCCCTGGGGGAGCCTTTACGCAACCCCACACTCAACAGGACTCTGCATCTTCACTCTTTCCTAACAACCCTAAACATAACCCTAACCGCAACAAGAAGCTGAACCCGAGTTAGACCCGAAAAAACACGTACGGTGCCACTTTCTGCCATCCAAAAGTGCTCTCAGCGGAAGCCTTTGGGTACACCTGAACTCCCTGGGGGAGCCTTTACGCAACCCCACACTCAACAGGACTCTGCGTCTTCACTCTTTCCTAACAACCCTAAACATAACCCTAACCGCAACAAGAAGCTGAACCCGAGTTAGACCCGAAAAAACACGTACGGTGCCACTTTCTGCCATCAAAAAGTGCTCTCAGCGGAAGCCTTTGGGTACACCTGAACTCCCTGGGGGAGCCTTTACGCAACCCCACACTCAACAGGACTCTGCGTCTTCACTCTTTCCTAACAACCCTAAACATAACCCTAACCGCAACAAGAAGCTGAACCCGAGTTAGACCCGAAAAAACACGTACGGTGCCACTTTCTGCCATCAAAAAGTGCTCTCAGCGGAAGCCTTTGGGTACACCTGAACTCCCTGGGGGAGCCTTTACGCAACCCCACACTCAACAGGACTCTGCGTCTTCACTCTTTCCTAACAACCCTAAACATAACCCTAACCGCAACAAGAAGCTCAACCCGAGTTAGACCCGAAAAAACACGTACGGTGCCACTTTCTGCCATCCAAAAGTGCTCTCAGCGGAAGCCTTTGGGTACACCTGAACTCCCTGGGGGAGCCTTTACGCAACCCCACACTCAACAGGACTCTGCGTCTTCACTCTTTCCTAACAACCCTAAACATAACCCTAACCGCAACAAGAAGCTGAACCCGAGTTAGACCCGAAAAAACACGTACGGTGCCACTTTCTGCCATCAAAAAGTGCTCTCAGCGGAAGCCTTTGGGTACACCTGAACTCCCTGGGGGAGCCTTTACGCAACCCCACACTCAACAGGACTCTGCGTCTTCACTCTTTCCTAACAACCCTAAACATAACCCTAACCGCAACAAGAAGCTGAACCCGAGTTAGACCCGAAAAAACACGTACGGTGCCACTTTCTGCCATCAAAAAGTGCTCTCAGCGGAAGCCTTTGGGTACACCTGAACTCCCTGGGGGAGCCTTTACGCAACCCCACACTCAACAGGACTCTGCGTCTTCGCTCTTTCCTAACAACCCTAAACATAACCCTAACCGCAACAAGAAGCTGAACCCGAGTTAGACCCGAAAAAACACGTACGGTGCCACTTTCTGCCATCAAAAAGTGCTCTCAGCGGAAGCCTTTGGGTACACGTGAACTCCCTGGGGGAGCCTTTACGCAACCCCACACTCAACAGGACTCTGCGTCTTCACTCTTTCCTAACAACCCTAAACATAACCCTAACCGCAACAAGAAGCTGAACCCGAGTTAGACCCGAAAAAACACGTACGGTGCCACTTTCTGCCATCAAAAAGTGCTCTCAGCGGAAGCCTTTGGGTACACCTGAACTCCCTGGGGGAGCCTTTACGCAACCCCACACTCAACAGGACTCTGCGTCTTCACTCTTTCCTAACAACCCTAAACATAACCCTAACCGCAACAAGAAGCTGAACCCGAGTTAGACCCGAAAAAACACGTACGGTGCCACTTTCTGCCATCAAAAAGTGCTCTCAGCGGAAGCCTTTGGGTACACGTGAACTCCCTGGGGGAGCCTTTACGCAACCCCACACTCAACAGGACTCTGCGTCTTCACTCTTTCCTAACAACCCTAAACATAACCCTAACCGCAACAAGAAGCTGAACCCGAGTTAGACCCGAAAAAACACGTACGGTGCCACTTTCTGCCATCAAAAAGTGCTCTCAGCGGAAGCCTTTGGGTACACGTGAACTCCCTGGGGGAGCCTTTACGCAACCCCACACTCAACAGGACTCTGCGTCTTCACTCTTTCCTAACAACCCTAAACATAACCCTAACCGCAACAAGAAGCTGAACCCGAGTTAGACCCGAAAAAACACGTACGGTGCCACTTTCTGCCATCAAAAAGTGCTCTCAGCGGAAGCCTTTGGGTACACCTGAACTCCCTGGGGGAGCCTTTACGCAACCCCACACTCAACAGGACTCTGCGTCTTCGCTCTTTCCTAACAACCCTAAACATAACCCTAACCGCAACAAGAAGCTGAACCCGAGTTAGACCCGAAAAAACACGTACGATGCCACTTTCTGCCATCAAAAAGTGCTCTCAGCGGAAGCCTTTGGGTACACCTGAACTCCCTGGGGGAGCCTTTACGCAACCCCACACTCAACAGGACTCTGCGTCTTCACTCTTTCCTAACAACCCTAAACATAACCCTAACCGCAACAAGAAGCTGAACCCGAGTTAGACCCGAAAAAACACGTACGGTGCCACTTTCTGCCATCAAAAAGTGCTCTCAGCGGAAGCCTTTGGGTACACCTGAACTCCCTGGGGGAGCCTTTACGCAACCCCACACTCAACAGGACTCTGCGTCTTCACTCTTTCCTAACAACCCTAAACATAACCCTAACCGCAACAAGAAGCTGAACCCGAGTTAGACCCGAAAAAACACGTACGGTGCCACTTTCTGCCATCAAAAAGTGCTCTCAGCGGAAGCCTTTGGGTACACCTGAACTCCCTGGGGGAGCCTTTACGCAACCCCACACTCAACAGGACTCTGCGTCTTCGCTCTTTCCTAACAACCCTAAACATAACCCTAACCGCAACAAGAAGCTGAACCCGAGTTAGACCCGAAAAAACACGTACGGTGCCACTTTCTCCATCAAAAAGTGCTCTCAGCGGAAGCCTTTGGGTACACTTGAACTCCCTGGGGGAGCCTTTACGCAACCCCACACTCAACAGGACTCTGCGTCTTCACTCTTTCCTAACAACCCTAAACATAACCCTAACCGCAACAAGAAGCTGAACCCGAGTTAGACCCGAAAAAACACGTACGGTGCCACTTTCTGCCATCAAAAAGTGCTCTCAGCGGAAGCCTTTGGGTACACCTGAACTCCCTGGGGGAGCCTTTACGCAACCCCACACTCAACAGGACTCTGCGTCTTCACTCTTTCCTAACAACCCTAAACATAACCCTAACCGCAACAAGAATCTCAACCCGAGTTAGACCCGAAAAAACACGTACGGTGCCACTTTCTGCCATCCAAAAGTGCTCTCAGCGGAAGCCTTTGGGTACACCTGAACTCCCTGGGGGAGCCTTTACGCAACCCCACACTCAACAGGACTCTGCGTCTTCACTCTTTCCTAACAACCCTAAACATAACCCTAACCGCAACAAGAAGCTCAACCCGAGTTAGACCCGAAAAAACACGTACGGTGCCACTTTCTGCCATCAAAAAGTGCTCTCAGCGGAAGCCTTTGGGTACACCTGAACTCCCTGGGGGAGCCTTTACGCAACCCCACACTCAACAGGACTCTGCGTCTTCACTCTTTCCTAACAACCCTAAACATAACCCTAACCGCAACAAGAAGCTGAACCCGAGTTAGACCCGAAAAAACACGTACGGTGCCACTTTCTGCCATCAAAAAGTGCTCTCAGCGGAAGCCTTTGGGTACACGTGAACTCCCTGGGGGAGCCTTTACGCAACCCCACACTCAACAGGACTCTGCGTCTTCACTCTTTCCTAACAACCCTAAACATAACCCTAACCGCAACAAGAAGCTGAACCCGAGTTAGACCCGAAAAAACACGTACGGTGCCACTTTCTGCCATCAAAAAGTGCTCTCAGCGGAAGCCTTTGGGTACACCTGAACTCCCTGGGGGAGCCTTTACGCAACCCCACACTCAACAGGACTCTGCGTCTTCACTCTTTCCTAACAACCCTAAACATAACCCTAACCGCAACAAGAAGCTGAACCCGAGTTAGACCCAAAAAAACACGTACGGTGCCACTTTCTGCCATCCAAAAGTGCTCTCAGCGGAAGCCTTTGGGTACACCTGAACTCCCTGGGGGAGCCTTTACGCAACCCCACACTCAACAGGACTCTGCGTCTTCACTCTTTCCTAACAACCCTAAACATAACCCTAACCGCAACAAGAAGCTGAACCCGAGTTAGACCCGAAAAAACACGTACGGTGCCACTTTCTGCCATCAAAAAGTGCTCTCAGCGGAAGCCTTTGGGTACACCTGAACTCCCTGGGGGAGCCTTTACGCAACCCCACACTCAACAGGACTCTGCGTCTTCACTCTTTCCTAACAACCCTAAACATAACCCTAACCGCAACAAGAAGCTGAACCCGAGTTAGACCCGAAAAAACACGTACGGTGCCACTTTCTGCCATCCAAAAGTGCTCTCAGCGGAAGCCTTTGGGTACACCTGAACTCCCTGGGGGAGCCTTTACGCAACCCCGCACTCAACAGGACTCTGCGTCTTCACTCTTTCCTAACAACCCTAAACATAACCCTAACCGCAACAAGAAGCTGAACCCGAGTTAGACCCGAAAAAACACGTACGGTGCCACTTTCTGCCATCAAAAAGTGCTCTCAGCGGAAGCCTTTGGGTACACGTGAACTCCCTGGGGGAGCCTTTACGCAACCCCACACTCAACAGGACTCTGCGTCTTCGCTCTTTCCTAACAACCCTAAACATAACCCTAACCGCAACAAGAAGCTGAACCCGAGTTAGACCCGAAAAAACACGTACGGTGCCACTTTCTGCCATCAAAAAGTGCTCTCAGCGGAAGCCTTTGGGTACACCTGAACTCCCTGGGGGAGCCTTTACACAACCCCACACTCAACAGGACTCTGCGTCTTCACTCTTTCCTAACAACCCTAAACATAACCCTAACCGCAACAAGAAGCTCAACCCGAGTTAGACCCGAAAAAACACGTACGGTGCCACTTTCTGCCATCAAAAAGTGCTCTCAGCGGAAGCCTTTGGGTACACCTGAACTCCCTGGGGGAGCCTTTACGCAACCCCACACTCAACAGGACTCTGCGTCTTCACTCTTTCCTAACAACCCTAAACATAACCCTAACCGCAACAAGAAGCTGAACCCGAGTTAGACCCGAAAAAACACGTACGGTGCCACTTTCTGCCATCAAAAAGTGCTCTCAGCGGAAGCCTTTGGGAACACCTGAACTCCCTTGGGGAGCCTTTACGCAACCCCACACTCAACAGGACTCTGCGTCTTCACTCTTTCCTAACAACCCTAAACATAACCCTAACCGCAACAAGAAGCTGAACCCGAGTTAGACCCGAAAAAACACGTACGGTGCCACTTTCTGCCATCAAAAAGTGCTCTCAGCGGAAGCCTTTGGGTACACCTGAACTCCCTGGGGGAGCCTTTACGCAACCCCACACTCAACAGGACTCTGCGTCTTCACTCTTTCCTAACAACCCTAAACATAACCCTAACCGCAACAAGAAGCTGAACCCGAGTTAGACCCGAAAAAACACGTACGGTGCCACTTTCTGCCATCAAAAAGTGCTCTCAGCGGAAGCCTTTGGGTACACCTGAACTCCCTGGGGGAGCCTTTACGCAACCCCACACTCAACAGGACTCTGCGTCTTCGCTCTTTCCTAACAACCCTAAACATAACCCTAACCGCAACAAGAAGCTGAACCCGAGTTAGACCCGAAAAAACACGTACGGTGCCACTTTCTGCCATCAAAAAGTGCTCTCAGCGGAAGCCTTTGGGTACACCTGAACTCCCTGGGGGAGCCTTTACGCAACCCCACACTCAACAGGACTCTGCGTCTTCACTCTTTCCTAACAACCCTAAACATAACCCTAACCGCAACAAGAAGCTCAACCCGAGTTAGACCCGAAAAAACACGTACGGTGCCACTTTCTGCCATCAAAAAGTGCTCTCAGCGGAAGCCTTTGGGTACACGTGAACTCCCTGGGGGAGCCTTTACGCAACCCCACACTCAACAGGACTCTGCGTCTTCACTCTTTCCTAACAACCCTAAACATAACCCTAACCGCAACAAGAAGCTGAACCCGAGTTAGACCCGAAAAAACACGTACGGTGCCACTTTCTGCCATCAAAAAGTGCTCTCAGCGGAAGCCTTTGGGTACACGTGAACTCCCTGGGGGAGCCTTTACGCAACCCCACACTCAACAGGACTCTGCGTCTTCACTCTTTCCTAACAACCCTAAACATAACCCTAACCGCAACAAGAAGCTGAACCCGAGTTAGACCCGAAAAAACACGTACGGTGCCACTTTCTGCCATCAAAAAGTGCTCTCAGCGGAAGCCTTTGGGTACACCTGAACTCCCTGGGGGAGCCTTTACGCAACCCCACACTCAACAGGACTCTGCGTCTTCACTCTTTCCTAACAACCCTAAACATAACCCTAACCGCAACAAGAAGCTGAACCCGAGTTAGACCCGAAAAAACACGTACGGTGCCACTTTCTGCCATCCAAAAGTGCTCTCAGCGGAAGCCTTTGGGTACACCTGAACTCCCTGGGGGAGCCTTTACGCAACCCCACACTCAACAGGACTCTGCGTCTTCACTCTTTCCTAACAACCCTAAACATAACCCTAACCGCAACAAGAAGCTGAACCCGAGTTAGACCCGAAAAAACACGTACGGTGCCACTTTCTGCCATCAAAAAGTGCTCTCAGCGGAAGCCTTTGGGTACACCTGAACTCCCTGGGGGAGCCTTTACGCAACCCCACACTCAACAGGACTCTGCGTCTTCGCTCTTTCCTAACAACCCTAAACATAACCCTAACCGCAACAAGAAGCTGAACCCGAGTTAGACCCGAAATAACACGTACGGTGCCACTTTCTGCCATCAAAAAGTGCTCTCAGCGGAAGCCTTTGGGTACACCTGAACTCCCTGGGGGAGCCTTTACGCAACCCCACACTCAACAGGACTCTGCGTCTTCACTCTTTCCTAACAACCCTAAACATAACCCTAACCGCAACAAGAAGCTGAACCCGAGTTAGACCCGAAAAAACACGTACGGTGCCACTTTCTGCCATCAAAAAGTGCTCTCAGCGGAAGCCTTTGGGTACACCTGAACTCCCTGGGGGAGCCTTTACGCAACCCCACACTCAACAGGACTCTGCGTCTTCACTCTTTCCTAACAACCCTAAACATAACCCTAACCGCAAGAAGAAGCTGAACCCGAGTTAGACCCGAAAAAACACGTACGGTGCCACTTTCTGCCATCAAAAAGTGCTCTCAGCGGAAGCCTTTGGGTACACGTGAACTCCCTGGGGGAGCCTTTACGCAACCCCACACTCAACAGGACTCTGCGTCTTCACTCTTTCCTAACAACCCTAAACATAACCCTAACCGCAACAAGAAGCTGAACCCGAGTTAGACCCGAAAAAACACGTACGGTGCCACTTTCTGCCATCCAAAAGTGCTCTCAGCGGAAGCCTTTGGGTACACCTGAACTCCCTGGGGGAGCCTTTACGCAACCCCACACTCAACAGGACTCTGCGTCTTCACTCTTTCCTAACAACCCTAAACATAACCCTAACCGCAACAAGAAGCTGAACCCGAGTTAGACCCGAAAAAACACGTACGGTGCCACTTTCTGCCATCCAAAAGTGCTCTCAGCGGAAGCCTTTGGGTACACCTGAACTCCCTGGGGGAGCCTTTACGCAACCCCACACTCAACAGGACTCTGCGTCTTCGCTCTTTCCTAACAACCCTAAACATAACCCTAACCGCAACAAGAAGCTGAACCCGAGTTAGACCCGAAAAAACACGTACGGTGCCACTTTCTGCCATCAAAAAGTGCTCTCAGCGGAAGCCTTTGGGTACACCTGAACTCCCTGGGGGAGCCTTTACGCAACCCCACACTCAACAGGACTCTGCGTCTTCACTCTTTCCTAACAACCCTAAACATAACCCTAACCGCAACAAGAAGCTGAACCCGAGTTACACCCGAAAAAACACGTACGGTGCCACTTTCTGCCATCAAAAAGTGCTCTCAGCGGAAGCCTTTGGGTACACCTGAACTCCCTGGGGGAGCCTTTACGCAACCCCACACTCAACAGGACTCTGCGTCTTCACTCTTTCCTAACAACCCTAAACATAACCCTAACCGCAACAAGAAGCTGAACCCGAGTTAGACCCGAAAAAACACGTACGGTGCCACTTTCTGCCATCAAAAAGTGCTCTCAGCGGAAGCCTTTGGGTACACCTGAACTCCCTGGGGGAGCCTTTACGCAACCCCACACTCAACAGGACTCTGCGTCTTCACTCTTTCCTAACAACCCTAAACATAACCCTAACCGCAACAAGAAGCTGAACCCGAGTTAGACCCGAAAAAACACGTACGGTGCCACTTTCTGCCATCAAAAAGTGCTCTCAGCGGAAGCCTTTGGGTACACCTGAACTCCCTGGGGGAGCCTTTACGCAACCGCACACTCAACAGGACTCTGCGTCTTCACTCTTTCCTAACAACCCTAAACATAACCCTAACCGCAACAAGAAGCTGAACCCGAGTTAGACCCGAAAAAACACGTACGGTGCCACTTTCTGCCATCAAAAAGTGCTCTCAGCGGAAGCCTTTGGGTACACGTGAACTCCCTGGGGGAGCCTTTACGCAACCCCACACTCAACAGGACTCTGCGTCTTCACTCTTTCCTAACAACCCTAAACATAACCCTAACCGCAACAAGAAGCTCAACCCGAGTTAGACCCGAAAAAACACGTACGGTGCCACTTTCTGCCATCAAAAAGTGCTCTCAGCGGAAGCCTTTGGGTACACCTGAACTCCCTGGGGGAGCCTTTACGCAACCCCACACTCAACAGGACTCTGCGTCTTCACTCTTTCCTAACAACCCTAAACATAACCCTAACCGCAACAAGAAGCTGAACCCGAGTTAGACCCGAAAAAACACGTACGGTGCCACTTTCTGCCATCCAAAAGTGCTCTCAGCGGAAGCCTTTGGGTACACCTGAACTCCCTGGGGGAGCCTTTACGCAACCCCACACTCAACAGGACTCTGCGTCTTCACTCTTTCCTAACAACCCTAAACATAACCCTAACCGCAACAAGAAGCTGAACCCGAGTTAGACCCGAAAAAACACGTACGGTGCCACTTTCTGCCATCAAAAAGTGCTCTCAGCGGAAGCCTTTGGGTACACGTGAACTCCCTGGGGGAGCCTTTACGCAACCCCACACTCAACAGGACTCTGCGTCTTCGCTATTTCCTAACAACCCTAAACATAACCCTAACCGCAACAAGAAGCTGAACCCGAGTTAGACCCGAAAAAACACGTACGGTGCCACTTTCTGCCATCAAAAAGTGCTCTCAGCGGAAGCCTTTGGGTACACCTGAACTCCCTGGGGGAGCCTTTACGCAACCCCACACTCAACAGGACTCTGCGTCTTCACTCTTTCCTAACAACCCTAAACATAACCCTAACCGCAACAAGAAGCTCAACCCGAGTTAGACCCGAAAAAACACGTACGGTGCCACTTTCTGCCATCAAAAAGTGCTCTCAGCGGAAGCCTTTGGGTACACCTGAACTCCCTGGGGGAGCCTTTACGCAACCCCACACTCAACAGGACTCTGCGTCTTCACTCTTTCCTAACAACCCTAAACATAACCCTAACCGCAACAAGAAGCTGAACCCGAGTTAGACCCGAAAAAACACGTACGGTGCCACTTTCTGCCATCAAAAAGTGCTCTCAGCGGAAGCCTTTGGGTACACCTGAACTCCCTGGGGGAGCCTTTACGCAACCCCACACTCAACAGGACTCTGCGTCTTCACTCTTTCCTAACAACCCTAAACATAACCCTAACCGCAACAAGAAGCTGAACCCGAGTTAGACCCGAAAAAACACGTACGGTGCCACTTTCTGCCATCAAAAAGTGCTCTCAGCGGAAGCCTTTGGGTACACGTGAACTCCCTGGGGGAGCCTTTACGCAACCCCACACTCAACAGGACTCTGCGTCTTCACTCTTTCCTAACAACCCTAAACATAACCCTAACCGCAACAAGAAGCTGAACCCGAGTTAGACCCGAAAAAACACGTACGGTGCCACTTTCTGCCATCAAAAAGTGCTCTCAGCGGAAGCCTTTGGGTACACCTGAACTCCCTGGGGGAGCCTTTACGCAACCCCACACTCAACAGGACTCTGCGTCTTCACTCTTTCCTAACAACCCTAAACATAACCCTAACCGCAACAAGAAGCTGAACCCGAGTTAGACCCGAAAAAACACGTACGGTGCCACTTTCTGCCATCAAAAAGTGCTCTCAGCGGAAGCCTTTGGGTACACCTGAACTCCCTGGGGGAGCCTTTACGCAACCCCACACTCAACAGGACTCTGCGTCTTCACTCTTTCCTAACAACCCTAAACATAACCCTAACCGCAACAAGAAGCTGAACCCGAGTTAGACCCGAAAAAACACGTACGGTGCCACTTTCTGCCATCAAAAAGTGCTCTCAGCGGAAGCCTTTGGGTACACGTGAACTCCCTGGGGGAGCCTTTACGCAACCCCACACTCAACAGGACTCTGCGTTTTCACTCTTTCCTAACAACCCTAAACATAACCCTAACCGCAACAAGAAGCTGAACCCGAGTTAGACCCGAAAAAACACGTACGGTGCCACTTTCTGCCATCAAAAAGTGCTCTCAGCGGAAGCCTTTGGGTACACCTGAACTCCCTGGGGGAGCCTTTACGCAACCCCACACTCAACAGGACTCTGCGTCTTCACTCTTTCCTAACAACCCTAAACATAACCCTAACCGCAACAAGAAGCTGAACCCGAGTTAGACCCGAAAAAACACGTACGGTGCCACTTTCTGCCATCCAAAAGTGCTCTCAGCGGAAGCCTTTGGGTACACGTGAACTCCCTGGGGGAGCCTTTACGCAACCCCACACTCAACAGGACTCTGCGTCTTCACTCTTTCCTAACAACCCTAAACATAACCCTAACCGCAACAAGAAGCTGAACCCGAGTTAGACCCGAAAAAACACGTACGGTGCCACTTTCTGCCATCAAAAAGTGCTCTCAGCGGAAGCCTTTGGGTACACCTGAACTCCCTGGGGGAGCCTTTACGCAACCCCACACTCAACAGGACTCTGCGTCTTCGCTCTTTCCTAACAACCCTAAACATAACCCTAACCGCAACAAGAAGCTGAACCCGAGTTAGACCCGAAAAAACACGTACGGTGCCACTTTCTGCCATCAAAAAGTGCTCTCAGCGGAAGCCTTTGGGTACACGTGAACTCCCTGGGGGAGCCTTTACGCAACCCCACACTCAACAGGACTCTGCGTCTTCACTCTTTCCTAACAACCCTAAACATAACCCTAACCGCAACAAGAAGCTGAACCCGAGTTAGACCCGAAAAAACACGTACGGTGCCACTTTCTGCCATCAAAAAGTGCTCTCAGCGGAAGCCTTTGGGTACACCTGAACTCCCTGGGGGAGCCTTTACGCAACCCCACACTCAACAGGACTCTGCGTCTTCACTCTTTCCTAACAACCCTAAACATAACCCTAACCGCAACAAGAAGCTGAACCCGAGTTAGACCCGAAAAAACACGTACGGTGCCACTTTCTGCCATCAAAAAGTGCTCTCAGCGGAAGCCTTTGGGTACACGTGAACTCCCTGGGGGAGCCTTTACGCAACCCCACACTCAACAGGACTCTGCGTCTTCACTCTTTCCTAACAACCCTAAACATAACCCTAACCGCAACAAGAAGCTGAACCCGAGTTAGACCCGAAAAAACACGTACGGTGCCACTTTCTGCCATCAAAAAGTGCTCTCAGCGGAAGCCTTTGGGTACACGTGAACTCCCTGGGGGAGCCTTTACGCAACCCCACACTCAACAGGACTCTGCGTCTTCACTCTTTCCTAACAACCCTAAACATAACCCTAACCGCAACAAGAAGCTGAACCCGAGTTAGACCCGAAAAAACACGTACGGTGCCACTTTCTGCCATCAAAAAGTGCTCTCAGCGGAAGCCTTTGGGTACACCTGAACTCCCTGGGGGAGCCTTTACGCAACCCCACACTCAACAGGACTCTGCGTCTTCGCTCTTTCCTAACAACCCTAAACATAACCCTAACCGCAACAAGAAGCTCAACCCGAGTTAGACCCGAAAAAACACGTACGATGCCACTTTCTGCCATCAAAAAGTGCTCTCAGCGGAAGCCTTTGGGTACACCTGAACTCCCTGGGGGAGCCTTTACGCAACCGCACACTCAACAGGACTCTGCGTCTTCACTCTTTCCTAACAACCCTAAACATAACCCTAACCGCAACAAGAAGCTGAACCCGAGTTAGACCCGAAAAAACACGTACGGTGCCACTTTCTGCCATCAAAAAGTGCTCTCAGCGGAAGCCTTTGGGTACACGTGAACTCCCTGGGGGAGCCTTTACGCAACCCCACACTCAACAGGACTCTGCGTCTTCACTCTTTCCTAACAACCCTAAACATAACCCTAACCGCAACAAGAAGCTGAACCCGAGTTAGACCCGAAAAAACACGTACGGTGCCACTTTCTGCCATCAAAAAGTGCTCTCAGCGGAAGCCTTTGGGTACACCTGAACTCCCTGGGGGAGCCTTTACGCAACCCCACACTCAACAGGACTCTGCGTCTTCGCTCTTTCCTAACAACCCTAAACATAACCCTAACCGCAACAAGAAGCTGAACCCGAGTTAGACCCGAAAAAACACGTACGATGCCACTTTCTGCCATCAAAAAGTGCTCTCAGCGGAAGCCTTTGGGTACACCTGAACTCCCTGGGGGAGCCTTTACGCAACCGCACACTCAACAGGACTCTGCGTCTTCACTCTTTCCTAACAACCCTAAACATAACCCTAACCGCAACAAGAAGCTGAACCCGAGTTAGACCCGAAAAAACACGTACGGTGCCACTTTCTGCCATCAAAAAGTGCTCTCAGCGGAAGCCTTTGGGTACACGTGAACTCCCTGGGGGAGCCTTTACGCAACCCCACACTCAACAGGACTCTGCGTCTTCACTCTTTCCTAACAACCCTAAACATAACCCTAACCGCAACAAGAAGCTGAACCCGAGTTAGACCCGAAAAAACACGTACGGTGCCACTTTCTGCCATCAAAAAGTGCTCTCAGCGGAAGCCTTTGGGTACACCTGAACTCCCTGGGGGAGCCTTTACGCAACCCCGCACTCAACAGGACTCTGCGTCTTCACTCTTTCCTAACAACCCTAAACATAACCCTAACCGCAACAAGAAGCTGAACCCGAGTTAGACCCGAAAAAACACGTACGGTGCCACTTTCTGCCATCAAAAAGTGCTCTCAGCGGAAGCCTTTGGGTACACCTGAACTCCCTGGGGGAGCCTTTACGCAACCCCACACTCAACAGGACTCTGCGTCTTCACTCTTTCCTAACAACCCTAAACATAACCCTAACCGCAACAAGAAGCTGAACCCGAGTTAGACCCGAAAAAACACGTACGGTGCCACTTTCTGCCATCAAAAAGTGCTCTCAGCGGAAGCCTTTGGGAACACCTGAACTCCCTTGGGGAGCCTTTACGCAACCCCACACTCAACAGGACTCTGCGTCTTCACTCTTTCCTAACAACCCTAAACATAACCCTAACCGCAACAAGAAGCTGAACCCGAGTTAGACCCGAAAAAACACGTACGGTGCCACTTTCTGCCATCAAAAAGTGCTCTCAGCGGAAGCCTTTGGGTACACCTGAACTCCCTGGGGGAGCCTTTACGCAACCCCACACTCAACAGGACTCTGCGTCTTCACTCTTTCCTAACAACCCTAAACATAACCCTAACCGCAACAAGAAGCTCAACCCGAGTTAGACCCGAAAAAACACGTACGGTGCCACTTTCTGCCATCAAAAAGTGCTCTCAGCGGAAGCCTTTGGGTACACCTGAACTCCCTGGGGGAGCCTTTACGCAACCCCACACTCAACAGGACTCTGCGTCTTCACTCTTTCCTAACAACCCTAAACATAACCCTAACCGCAACAAGAAGCTGAACCCGAGTTAGACCCGAAAAAACACGTACGGTGCCACTTTCTGCCATCAAAAAGTGCTCTCAGCGGAAGCCTTTGGGTACACCTGAACTCCCTGGGGGAGCCTTTACGCAACCCCACACTCAACAGGACTCTGCGTCTTCACTCTTTCCTAACAACCCTAAACATAACCCTAACCGCAACAAGAAGCTCAACCCGAGTTAGACCCGAAAAAACACGTACGGTGCCACTTTCTGCCATCAAAAAGTGCTCTCAGCGGAAGCCTTTGGGTACACCTGAACTCCCTGGGGGAGCCTTTACGCAACCCCACACTCAACAGGACTCTGCGTCTTCGCTCTTTCCTAACAACCCTAAACATAACCCTAACCGCAACAAGAAGCTGAACCCGAGTTAGACCCGAAAAAACACGTACGGTGCCACTTTCTGCCATCCAAAAGTGCTCTCAGCGGAAGCCTTTGGGTACACGTGAACTCCCTGGGGGAGCCTTTACGCAACCCCACACTCAACAGGACTCTGCGTCTTCACTCTTTCCTAACAACCCTAAACATAACCCTAACCGCAACAAGAAGCTGAACCCGAGTTAGACCCGAAAAAACACGTACGGTGCCACTTTCTGCCATCAAAAAGTGCTCTCAGCGGAAGCCTTTGGGTACACCTGAACTCCCTGGGGGAGCCTTTACGCAACCCCACACTCAACAGGACTCTGCGTCTTCACTCTTTCCTAACAACCCTAAACATAACCCTAACCGCAACAAGAAGCTCAACCCGAGTTAGACCCGAAAAAACACGTACGGTGCCACTTTCTGCCATCAAAAAGTGCTCTCAGCGGAAGCCTTTGGGTACACCTGAACTCCCTGGGGGAGCCTTTACGCAACCCCACACTCAACAGGACTCTGCGTCTTCGCTCTTTCCTAACAACCCTAAACATAACCCTAACCGCAACAAGAAGCTGAACCCGAGTTAGACCCGAAAAAACACGTACGATGCCACTTTCTGCCATCAAAAAGTGCTCTCAGCGGAAGCCTTTGGGTACACCTGAACTCCCTGGGGGAGCCTTTACGCAACCGCACACTCAACAGGACTCTGCGTCTTCACTCTTTCCTAACAACCCTAAACATAACCCTAACCGCAACAAGAAGCTGAACCCGAGTTAGACCCGAAAAAACACGTACGGTGCCACTTTCTGCCATCAAAAAGTGCTCTCAGCGGAAGCCTTTGGGTACACGTGAACTCCCTGGGGGAGCCTTTACGCAACCCCACACTCAACAGGACTCTGCGTCTTCACTCTTTCCTAACAACCCTAAACATAACCCTAACCGCAACAAGAAGCTCAACCCGAGTTAGACCCGAAAAAACACGTACGGTGCCACTTTCTGCCATCAAAAAGTGCTCTCAGCGGAAGCCTTTGGGTACACCTGAACTCCCTGGGGGAGCCTTTACGCAACCCCGCACTCAACAGGACTCTGCGTCTTCACTCTTTCCTAACAACCCTAAACATAACCCTAACCGCAACAAGAAGCTCAACCCGAGTTAGACCCGAAAAAACACGTACGGTGCCACTTTCTGCCATCAAAAAGTGCTCTCAGCGGAAGCCTTTGGGTACACCTGAACTCCCTGGGGGAGCCTTTACGCAACCCCACACTCAACAGGACTCTGCGTCTTCACTCTTTCCTAACAACCCTAAACATAACCCTAACCGCAACAAGAAGCTGAACCCGAGTTAGACCCGAAAAAACACGTACGGTGCCACTTTCTGCCATCAAAAAGTGCTCTCAGCGGAAGCCTTTGGGTACACCTGAACTCCCTGGGGGAGCCTTTACGCAACCCCACACTCAACAGGACTCTGCGTCTTCACTCTTTCCTAACAACCCTAAACATAACCCTAACCGCAACAAGAAGCTCAACCCGAGTTAGACCCGAAAAAACACGTACGGTGCCACTTTCTGCCATCAAAAAGTGCTCTCAGCGGAAGCCTTTGGGTACACCTGAACTCCCTGGGGGAGCCTTTACGCAACCCCACACTCAACAGGACTCTGCGTCTTCACTCTTTCCTAACAACCCTAAACATAACCCTAACCGCAACAAGAAGCTGAACCCGAGTTAGACCCGAAAAAACACGTACGGTGCCACTTTCTGCCATCAAAAAGTGCTCTCAGCGGAAGCCTTTGGGAACACCTGAACTCCCTGGGGGAGCCTTTACACAACCCCACACTCAACAGGACTCTGCGTCTTCACTCTTTCCTAACAACCCTAAACATAAGCCTAACCGGAACAAGAAGCTCAACCCGAGTTAGACCCGAAAAAACACGTACGGTGCCACTTTCTGCCATCAAAAAGTGCTCTCAGCGGAAGCCTTTGGGTACACCTGATCTCCCTGGGGGAGCCTTTACGCAACCCCACACTCAACAGGACTCTGCGTCTTCACTCTTTCCTAACAACCCTAAACATAACCCTAACCGCAACAAGAAGCTGAACCCGAGTTAGACCCGAAAAAACACGTACGGTGCCACTTTCTGCCATCAAAAAGTGCTCTCAGCGGAAGCCTTTGGGTACACCTGAACTCCCTGGGGGAGCCTTTACGCAACACCACACTCAACAGGACTCTGCGTCTTCACTCTTTCCTAACAACCCTAAACATAACCCTAACCGCAACAAGAAGCTGAACCCGAGTTAGACCCGAAAAAACACGTACGGTGCCACTTTCTGCCATCAAAAAGTGCTCTCAGCGGAAGCCTTTGGGTACACCTGAACTCCCTGGGGGAGCCTTTACGCAACCCCACACTCAACAGGACTCTGCGTCTTCACTCTTTCCTAACAACCCTAAACATAACCCTAACCGCAACAAGAAGCTGAACCCGAGTTAGACCCGAAAAAACACGTACGGTGCCACTTTCTGCCATCAAAAAGTGCTCTCAGCGGAAGCCTTTGGGAACACCTGAACTCCCTGGGGGAGCCTTTACGCAACCCCACACTCAACAGGACTCTGCGTCTTCACTCTTTCCTAACAACCCTAAACATAACCCTAACCGCAACAAGAAGCTGAACCCGAGTTAGACCCGAAAAAACACGTACGGTGCCACTTTCTGCCATCAAAAAGTGCTCTCAGCGGAAGCCTTTGGGTACACCTGAACTCCCTGGGGGAGCCTTTACGCAACCCCACACTCAACAGGACTCTGCGTCTTCACTCTTTCCTAACAACCCTAAACATAACCCTAACCGCAACAAGAAGCTCAACCCGAGTTAGACCCGAAAAAACACGTACGGTGCCACTTTCTGCCATCAAAAAGTGCTCTCAGCGGAAGCCTTTGGGTACACCTGAACTCCCTGGGGGAGCCTTTACGCAACCCCACACTCAACAGGACTCTGCGTCTTCACTCTTTCCTAACAACCCTAAACATAACCCTAACCGCAACAAGAAGCTCAACCCGAGTTAGACCCGAAAAAACACGTACGGTGCCACTTTCTGCCATCAAAAAGTGCTCTCAGCGGAAGCCTTTGGGTACACCTGAACTCCCTGGGGGAGCCTTTACGCAACCCCACACTCAACAGGACTCTGCGTCTTCACTCTTTCCTAACAACCCTAAACATAACCCTAACCGCAACAAGAAGCTCAACCCGAGTTAGACCCGAAAAAACACGTACGGTGCCACTTTCTGCCATCAAAAAGTGCTCTCAGCGGAAGCCTTTGGGTACACCTGAACTCCCTGGGGGAGCCTTTACGCAACCCCACACTCAACAGGACTCTGCGTCTTCACTCTTTCCTAACAACCCTAAACATAACCCTAACCGCAACAAGAAGCTCAACCCGAGTTAGACCCGAAAAAACACGTACGGTGCCACTTTCTGCCATCAAAAAGTGCTCTCAGCGGAAGCCTTTGGGTACACCTGAACTCCCTGGGGGAGCCTTTACGCAACACCACACTCAACAGGACTCTGCGTCTTCACTCTTTCCTAACAACCCTAAACATAACCCTAACCGCAACAAGAAGCTGAACCCGAGTTAGACCCGAAAAAACACGTACGGTGCCACTTTCTGCCATCAAAAAGTGCTCTCAGCGGAAGCCTTTGGGTACACCTGAACTCCCTGGGGGAGCCTTTACGCAACCCCACACTCAACAGGACTCTGCGTCTTCACTCTTTCCTAACAACCCTAAACATAACCCTAACCGCAACAAGAAGCTGAACCCGAGTTAGACCCGAAAAAACACGTACGGTGCCACTTTCTGCCATCAAAAAGTGCTCTCAGCGGAAGCCTTTGGGAACACCTGAACTCCCTGGGGGAGCCTTTACGCAACCCCACACTCAACAGGACTCTGCGTCTTCACTCTTTCCTAACAACCCTAAACATAACCCTAACCGCAACAAGAAGCTGAACCCGAGTTAGACCCGAAAAAACACGTACGGTGCCACTTTCTGCCATCAAAAAGTGCTCTCAGCGGAAGCCTTTGGGTACACCTGAACTCCCTGGGGGAGCCTTTACGCAACCCCACACTCAACAGGACTCTGCGTCTTCACTCTTTCCTAACAACCCTAAACATAACCCTAACCGCAACAAGAAGCTCAACCCGAGTTAGACCCGAAAAAACACGTACGGTGCCACTTTCTGCCATCAAAAAGTGCTCTCAGCGGAAGCCTTTGGGTACACCTGAACTCCCTGGGGGAGCCTTTACGCAACCCCACACTCAACAGGACTCTGCGTCTTCACTCTTTCCTAACAACCCTAAACATAACCCTAACCGCAACAAGAAGCTGAACCCGAGTTAGACCCGAAAAAACACGTACGGTGCCACTTTCTGCCATCAAAAAGTGCTCTCAGCGGAAGCCTTTGGGTACACCTGAACTCCCTGGGGGAGCCTTTACGCAACCCCACACTCAACAGGACTCTGAGTCTTCACTCTTTCCTAACAACCCTAAACATAACCCTAACCGCAACAAGAAGCTGAACCCGAGTTAGACCCGAAAAAACACGTACGGTGCCACTTTCTGCCATCAAAAAGTGCTCTCAGCGGAAGCCTTTGGGTACACCTGAACTCCCTGGGGGAGCCTTTACGCAACCCCACACTCAACAGGACTCTGCGTCTTCACTCTTTCCTAACAACCCTAAACATAACCCTAACCGCAACAAGAAGCTGAACCCGAGTTAGACCCGAAAAAACACGTACGGTGCCACTTTCTGCCATCAAAAAGTGCTCTCAGCGGAAGCCTTTGGGTACACCTGAACTCCCTGGGGGAGCCTTTACGCAACCCCACACTCAACAGGACTCTGCGTCTTCACTCTTTCCTAACAACCCTAAACATAACCCTAACCGGCACAAGAAGCTGAACCCGAGTTAGACCCGAAAAAACACGTACGGTGCCACTTTCTGCCATCAAAAAGTGCTCTCAGCGGAAGCCTTTGGGTACACGTGAACTCCCTGGGGGAGCCTTTACGCAACCCCACACTCAACAGGACTCTGCGTCTTCACTCTTTCCTAACAACCCTAAACATAACCCTAACCGCAACAAGAAGCTGAACCCGAGTTAGACCCGAAAAAACACGTACGGTGCCACTTTCTGCCATCAAAAAGTGCTCTCAGCGGAAGCCTTTGGGTACACCTGAACTCCCTGGGGGAGCCTTTACGCAACCCCACACTCAACAGGACTCTGCGTCTTCACTCTTTCCTAACAACCCTAAACATAACCCTAACCGCAACAAGAAGCTCAACCCGAGTTAGACCCGAAAAAACACGTACGGTGCCACTTTCTGCCATCAAAAAGTGCTCTCAGCGGAAGCCTTTGGGTACACCTGAACTCCCTGGGGGAGCCTTTACGCAACCCCACACTCAACAGGACTCTGCGTCTTCACTCTTTCCTAACAACCCTGAACATAACCCTAACCGCAACAAGAAGCTGAACCCGAGTTAGACCCGAAAAAACACGTACGGTGCCACTTTCTGCCATCAAAAAGTGCTCTCAGCGGAAGCCTTTGGGTACACCTGAACTCCCTGGGGGAGCCTTTACGCAACCCCACACTCAACAGGACTCTGCGTCTTCACTCTTTCCTAACAACCCTAAACATAACCCTAACCGCAACAAGAAGCTCAACCCGAGTTAGACCCGAAAAAACACGTACGGTGCCACTTTCTGCCATCAAAAAGTGCTCTCAGCGGAAGACTTTGGGTACACCTGAACTCCCTGGGGGAGTCTTTACGCAACCCCACACTCAACAGGACTCTGCGTTTTCACTCTTTCCTAACAACCCTAAACATAAGCCTAACCGGAACAAGAAGCTGAACCCGAGTTAGACCCGAAAAAACACGTACGGTGCCACTTTCTGCCATCAAAAAGTGCTCTCAGCGGAAGCCTTTGGGTACACCTGAACTCCCTGGGGGAGCCTTTACGCAACCCCACACTCAACAGGACTCTGCGTCTTCACTCTTTCCTAACAACCCTGAACATAACCCTAACCGCAACAAGAAGCTGAACCCGAGTTAGACCCGAAAAAACACGTACGGTGCCACTTTCTGCCATCAAAAAGTGCTCTCAGCGGAAGCCTTTGGGTACACGTGAACTCCCTGGGGGAGCCTTTACGCAACCCCACACTCAACAGGACTCTGCGTCTTCACTCTTTCCTAACAACCCTAAACATAACCCTAACCGCAACAAGAAGCTCAACCCGAGTTAGACCCGAAAAAACACGTACGGTGCCACTTTCTGCCATCAAAAAGTGCTCTCAGCGGAAGCCTTTGGGTACAACTGAACTCCCTGGGGGAGTCTTTACGCAACCCCACACTCAACAGGACTCTGCGTTTTCACTCTTTCCTAACAACCCTAAACATAAGCCTAACCGGAACAAGAAGCTGAACCCGAGTTAGACCCGAAAAAACACGTACGGTGCCACTTTCTGCCATCAAAAAGTGCTCTCAGCGGAAGCCTTTGGGTACACCTGAACTCCCTGGGGGAGCCTTTACGCAACCCCACACTCAACAGGACTCTGCGTCTTCACTCTTTCCTAACAACCCTAAACACAACCCCAACCGCAACAAGAAGCTGAACCCGAGTTAGACCCGAAAAAACACGTACGGTGCCACTTTCTGCCATCAAAAAGTGCTCTCAGCGGAAGCCTTTGGGTACACCTGAACTCCCTGGGGGAGCCTTTACGCAACCCCACACTCAACAGGACTCTGCGTCTTCACTCTTTCCTAACAACCCTAAACATAACCCTAACCGCAACAAGAAGCTGAACCCGAGTTAGACCCGAAAAAACACGTACGGTGCCACTTCCTGCCATCAAAAAGTGCTCTCAGCGGAAGCCTTTGGGTACACCTGAACTCCCTGGGGGAGCCTTTACGCAACCCCACACTCAACAGGACTCTGCGTCTTCACTCTTTCCTAACAACCCTAAACATAACCCTAACCGCAACAAGAAGCTGAACCCGAGTTAGACCCGAAAAAACACGTACGGTGCCACTTTCTGCCATCAAAAAGTGCTCTCAGCGGAAGCCTTTGGGTACACCTGAACTCCCTGGGGGAGCCTTTACGCAACCCCACACTCAACAGGACTCTGCGTCTTCACTCTTTCCTAACAACCCTAAACATAACCCTAACCGCAACAAGAAGCTCAACCCGAGTTAGACACGAAAAAACACGTATGGTGCCACTTTCTGCCATCAAAAAGTGCTCTCAGCGGAAGCCTTTGGGTACACTTGAACTCCCTGGGGGAGCCTTTACGCAACCCCACACTCAACAGGACTCTGCGTCTTCACTCTTTCCTAACAACCCTAAACATAAGCCTAACCGCAACAAGAAGCTGAACCCGAGTTAGACCCGAAAAAACACGTACGGTGCCACTTTCTGCCATCAAAAAGTGCTCTCAGCGGAAGCCTTTGGGTACACCTGAACTCCCTGGGGGAGCCTTTACGCAACCCCACACTCAACAGGACTCTGCGTCTTCACTCTTTCCTAACAACCCTAAACATAACCCTAACCGCAACAAGAAGCTGAACCCGAGTTAGACCCGAAAAAACACGTACGGTGCCACTTTCTGCCATCAAAAAGTGCTCTCAGCGGAAGCCTTTGGGTACACCTGAACTCCCTGGGGGAGCCTTTACGCAACCCCACACTCAACAGGACTCTGCGTCTTCACTCTTTCCTAACAACCCTAAACATAACCCTAACCGCAACAAGAAGCTGAACCCGAGTTAGACCCGAAAAAACACGTACGGTGCCACTTTCTGCCATCCAAAAGTGCTCTCAGCGGAAGCCTTTGGGTACACCTGAACTCCCTGGGGGAGCCTTTACGCAACCCCACACTCAACAGGACTCTGCGTCTTCACTCTTTCCTAACAACCCTAAACATAACCCTAACCGCAACAAGAAGCTCAACCCGAGTTAGACCCGAAAAAACACGTACGGTGCCACTTTCTGCCATCAAAAAGTGCTCTCAGCGGAAGCCTTTGGGTACACCTGAACTCCCTGGGGGAGCCTTTACGCAACCCCACACTCAACAGGACTCTGCGTCTTCACTCTTTCCTAACAACCCTAAACATAAGCCTAACCGCAACAAGAAGCTCAACCCGAGTTAGACCCGAAAAAACACGTACGGTGCCACTTTCTGCCATCAAAAAGTGCTCTCAGCGGAAGCCTTTGGGTACACCTGAACTCCCTGGGGGAGCCTTTACGCAACCCCACACTCAACAGGACTCTGCGTCTTCACTCTTTCCTAACAACCCTGAACATAACCCTAACCGCAACAAGAAGCTGAACCCGAGTTAGACCCGAAAAAACACGTACGGTGCCACTTTCTGCCATCAAAAAGTGCTCTCAGCGGAAGCCTTTGGGTACACCTGAACTCCCTGGGGGAGCCTTTACGCAACCCCACACTCAACAGGACTCTGCGTCTTCACTCTTTCCTAACAACCCTAAACATAACCCTAACCGCAACAAGAAGCTGAACCCGAGTTAGACCCGAAAAAACACGTACGATGCCACTTTCTGCCATCAAAAAGTGCTCTCAGCAGAAGCCTTTGGGTACACCTGAACTCCCTGAGGGAGCCTTTACGCAACCCCACACTCAACAGGACTCTGCGTCTTCACTCTTTCCTAACAACCCTAAACATAACCCTAACCGCAACAAGAAGCTGAACCCGAGTTAGACCCGAAAAAACACGTACGGTGCCACTTTCTGCCATCAAAAAGTGATCTCAGCGGAAGCCTTTGGGTACACCTGAACTCCCTGGGGGAGCCTTTACGCAACCCCACACTCAACAGGACTCTGCGTCTTCGCTCTTTCCTAACAACCCTAAACATAACCCTAACCGCAACAAGAAGCTGAACCCGAGTTAGACCCGAAAAAACACGTACGGTGCCACTTTCTGCCATCAAAAAGTGCTCTCAGCGGAAGCCTTTGGGTACACCTGAACTCCCTGGGGGAGCCTTTACGCAACCCCACACTCAACAGGACTCTGCGTCTTCGCTCTTACCTAACAACCCTAAACATAACCCTAACCGCAACAAGAAGCTCAACCCGAGTTAGACCCGAAAAAACACGTACGGTGCCACTTTCTGCCATCAAAAAGTGCTCTCAGCGGAAGCCTTTGGGTACACCTGAACTCCCTGGGGGAGCCTTTACGCAACCCCACACTCAACAGGACTCTGCGTCTTCACTCTTTCCTAACAACCCTAAACATAACCCTAACCGCAACAAGAAGCTGAACCCGAGTTAGACCCGAAAAAACACGTACGATGCCACTTTCTGCCATCAAAAAGTGCTCTCAGCAGAAGCCTTTGGGTACACCTGAACTCCCTGGGGGAGCCTTTACGCAACCCCACACTCAACAGGACTCTGCGTCTTCACTCTTTCCTAACAACCCTAAACATAACCCTAACCGCAACAAGAAGCTGAACCCGAGTTAGACCCGAAAAAACACGTACGGTGCCACTTTCTGCCATCAAAAAGTGATCTCAGCGGAAGCCTTTGGGTACACCTGAACTCCCTGGGGGAGCCTTTACGCAACCCCACACTCAACAGGACTCTGCGTCTTCGCTCTTTCCTAACAACCCTAAACATAACCCTAACCGCAACAAGAAGCTGAACCCGAGTTAGACCCGAAAAAACACGTACGGTGCCACTTTCTGCCATCAAAAAGTGCTCTCAGCGGAAGCCTTTGGGTACACCTGAACTCCCTGGGGGAGCCTTTACGCAACCCCACACTCAACAGGACTCTGCGTCTTCGCTCTTACCTAACAACCCTAAACATAACCCTAACCGCAACAAGAAGCTCAACCCGAGTTAGACCCGAAAAAACACGTACGGTGCCACTTTCTGCCATCAAAAAGTGCTCTCAGCGGAAGCCTTTGGGTACACCTGAACTCCCTGGGGGAGCCTTTACGCAACCCCACACTCAACAGGACTCTGCGTCTTCACTCTTTCCTAACAACCCTAAACATAACCCTAACCGCAACAAGAAGCTGAACCCGAGTTAG
>NW_027663908.1:220000-245000 GCF_964034855.1 Anser brachyrhynchus
CGCAACAAGAAGCTGAACCCGAGTTAGACCCGAAAAAACACGTACGGTGCCACTTTCTGCCATCAAAAAGTGCTCTCAGCGGAAGCCTTTGGGTACACGTGAACTCCCTGGGGGAGCCTTTACGCAACCCCACACTCAACAGGACTCTGCGTCTTCACTCTTTCCTAACAACCCTAAACATAACCCTAACCGCAACAAGAAGCTGAACCCGAGTTAGACCCGAAAAAACACGTACGGTGCCACTTTCTGCCATCAAAAAGTGCTCTCAGCGGAAGCCTTTGGGTACACCTGAACTCCCTGGGGGAGCCTTTACGCAACCCCACACTCAACAGGACTCTGCGTCTTCACTCTTTCCTAACAACCCTAAACATAACCCTAACCGCAACAAGAAGCTGAACCCGAGTTAGACCCGAAAAAACACGTACGGTGCCACTTTCTGCCATCAAAAAGTGCTCTCAGCGGAAGCCTTTGGGTACACCTGAACTCCCTGGGGGAGCCTTTACGCAACCCCACACTCAACAGGACTCTGCGTCTTCACTCTTTCCTAACAACCCTAAACATAACCCTAACCGCAACAAGAAGCTGAACCCGAGTTAGACCCGAAAAAACACGTACGGTGCCACTTTCTGCCATCAAAAAGTGCTCTCAGCGGAAGCCTTTGGGTACACCTGAACTCCCTGGGGGAGCCTTTACGCAACCCCACACTCAACAGGACTCTGCGTCTTCACTCTTTCCTAACAACCCTAAACATAACCCTAACCGCAACAAGAAGCTGAACCCGAGTTAGACCCGAAAAAACACGTACGGTGCCACTTTCTGCCATCAAAAAGTGCTCTCAGCGGAAGCCTTTGGGTACACCTGAACTCCCTGGGGGAGCCTTTACGCAACCCCACACTCAACAGGACTCTGCGTCTTCGCTCTTTCCTAACAACCCTAAACATAACCCTAACCGCAACAAGAAGCTGAACCCGAGTTAGACCCGAAAAAACACGTACGGTGCCACTTTCTGCCATCAAAAAGTGCTCTCAGCGGAAGCCTTTGGGTACACCTGAACTCCCTGGGGGAGCCTTTACGCAACCCCACACTCAACAGGACTCTGCGTCTTCACTCTTTCCTAACAACCCTAAACATAACCCTAACCGCAACAAGAAGCTCAACCCGAGTTAGACCCGAAAAAACTCGTACGGTGCCTCTTTCTGCCATCAAAAAGTGCTCTCAGCGGAAGCCTTTGGGTACACCTGAACTCCCTGGGGGAGCCTTTACGCAACCCCACACTCAACAGGACTCTGCGTCTTCACTCTTTCCTAACAACCCTAAACATAACCCTAACCGCAACAAGAAGCTGAACCCGAGTTAGACCCGAAAAAACACGTACGGTGCCACTTTCTGCCATCAAAAAGTGCTCTCAGCGGAAGCCTTTGGGTACACCTGAACTCCCTGGGGGAGCCTTTACGCAACCCCACACTCAACAGGACTCTGCGTCTTCACTCTTTCCTAACAACCCTAAACATAACCCTAAGCGCAACAAGAAGCTCAACCCGAGTTAGACCCGAAAAAACACGTACGGTGCCACTTTCTGCCATCCAAAAGTGCTCTCAGCGGATGCCTTTGGGTACACCTGAACTCCCTGGGGGAGCCTTTACGCAACCCCACACTCAACAGGACTCTGCGTCTTCACTCTTTCCTAACAACCCTAAACATAACCCTAACCGCAACAAGAAGCTGAACCCGAGTTAGACCCGAAAAAACACGTACGGTGCCACTTTCTGCCATCAAAAAGTGCTCTCAGCGGAAGCCTTTGGGTACACCTGAACTCCCTGGGGGAGCCTTTACGCAACCCCACACTCAACAGGACTCTGCGTCTTCACTCTTTCCTAACAACCCTAAACATAACCCTAACCGCAACAAGAAGCTGAACCCGAGTTAGACCCGAAAAAACACGTACGGTGCCACTTTCTGCCATCAAAAAGTGCTCTCAGCGGAAGCCTTTGGGTACACCTGAACTCCCTGGGGGAGCCTTTACGCAACCCCACACTCAACAGGACTCTGCGTCTTCACTCTTTCCTAACAACCCTAAACATAACCCTAACCGCAACAAGAAGCTGAACCCGAGTTAGACCCGAAAAAACACGTACGGTGCCACTTTCTGCCATCCAAAAGTGCTCTCAGCGGAAGCCTTTGGGTACACCTGAACTCCCTGGGGGAGCCTTTACGCAACCCGACACTCAACAGGACTCTGCGTCTTCGCTCTTTCCTAACAACCCTAAACATAACCCTAACCGCAACAAGAAGCTGAACCCGAGTTAGACCCGAAAAAACACGTACGGTGCCACTTTCTGCCATCAAAAAGTGCTCTCAGCGGAAGCCTTTGGGTACACCTGAACTCCCTGGGGGAGCCTTTACGCAACCCCACACTCAACAGGACTCTGCGTCTTCACTCTTTCCTAACAACCCTAAACATAACCCTAACCGCAACAAGAAGCTGAACCCGAGTTAGACCCGAAAAAACACGTACGGTGCCACTTTCTGCCATCAAAAAGTGCTCTCAGCGGAAGCCTTTGGGTACACCTGAACTCCCTGGGGGAGCCTTTACGCAACCCCACACTCAACAGGACTCTGCGTCTTCACTCTTTCCTAACAACCCTAAACATAACCCTAACCGCAACAAGAAGCTGAACCCGAGTTAGACCCGAAAAAACACGTACGGTGCCACTTTCTGCCATCAAAAAGTGCTCTCAGCGGAAGCCTTTGGGTACACGTGAACTCCCTGGGGGAGCCTTTACGCAACCCCACACTCAACAGGACTCTGCGTCTTCACTCTTTCCTAACAACCCTAAACATAACCCTAACCGCAACAAGAAGCTGAACCCGAGTTAGACCCGAAAAAACACGTACGGTGCCACTTTCTGCCATCAAAAAGTGCTCTCAGCGGAAGCCTTTGGGTACACCTGAACTCCCTGGGGGAGCCTTTACGCAACCCCACACTCAACAGGACTCTGCGTCTTCACTCTTTCCTAACAACCCTAAACATAACCCTAACCGCAACAAGAAGCTGAACCCGAGTTAGACCCGAAAAAACACGTACGGTGCCACTTTCTGCCATCAAAAAGTGCTCTCAGCGGAAGCCTTTGGGTACACCTGAACTCCCTGGGGGAGCCTTTACGCAACCCCACACTCAACAGGACTCTGCGTCTTCACTCTTTCCTAACAACCCTAACATAACCCTAACCGCAACAAGAAGCTGAACCCGAGTTAGACCCGAAAAAACACGTACGGTGCCACTTTCTGCCATCAAAAAGTGCTCTCAGCGGAAGCCTTTGGGTACACCTGAACTCCCTGGGGGAGCCTTTACGCAACCCCACACTCAACAGGACTCTGCGTCTTCACTCTTTCCTAACAACCCTAAACATAACCCTAACCGCAACAAGAAGCTGAACCCGAGTTAGACCCGAAAAAACACGTACGGTGCCACTTTCTGCCATCAAAAAGTGCTCTCAGCGGAAGCCTTTGGGTACACCTGAACTCCCTGGGGGAGCCTTTACGCAACCCCACACTCAACAGGACTCTGCGTCTTCACTCTTTCCTAACAACCCTAAACATAACCCTAACCGCAACAAGAAGCTGAACCCGAGTTAGACCCGAAAAAACACGTACGGTGCCACTTTCTGCCATCAAAAAGTGCTCTCAGCGGAAGCCTTTGGGTACACCTGAACTCCCTGGGGGAGCCTTTACGCAACCCCACACTCAACAGGACTCTGCGTCTTCACTCTTTCCTAACAACCCTAAACATAACCCTAACCGCAACAAGAAGCTGAACCCGAGTTAGACCCGAAAAAACACGTACGGTGCCACTTTCTGCCATCAAAAAGTGCTCTCAGCGGAAGCCTTTGGGTACACCTGAACTCCCTGGGGGAGCCTTTACGCAACCCCACACTCAACAGGACTCTGCGTCTTCACTCTTTCCTAACAACCCTAAACATAACCCTAACCGCAACAAGAAGCTGAACCCGAGTTAGACCCGAAAAAACACGTGCGGTGCCACTTTCTGCCATCCAAAAGTGCTCTCAGCGGAAGCCTTTGGGTACACCTGAACTCCCTGGGGGAGCCTTTACGCAACCCGACACTCAACAGGACTCTGCGTCTTCGCTCTTTCCTAACAACCCTAAACATAACCCTAACCGCAACAAGAAGCTGAACCCGAGTTAGACCCGAAAAAACACGTACGGTGCCACTTTCTGCCATCAAAAAGTGCTCTCAGCGGAAGCCTTTGGGTACACCTGAACTCCCTGGGGGAGCCTTTACGCAACCCCACACTCAACAGGACTCTGCGTCTTCACTCTTTCCTAACAACCCTAAACATAACCTTAACCGCAACAAGAAGCTGAACCCGAGTTAGACCCGAAAAAACACGTACGGTGCCACTTTCTGCCATCAAAAAGTGCTCTCAGCGGAAGCCTTTGGGTACACGTGAACTCCCTGGGGGAGCCTTTACGCAACCCCACACTCAACAGGACTCTGCGTCTTCACTCTTTCCTAACAACCCTAAACATAACCCTAACCGCAACAAGAAGCTGAACCCGAGTTAGACCCAAAAAAACACGTACGGTGCCACTTTCTGCCATCAAAAAGTGCTCTCAGCGGAAGCCTTTGGGTACACGTGAACTCCCTGGGGGAGCCTTTACGCAACCCCACACTCAACAGGACTCTGCGTCTTCACTCTTTCCTAACAACCCTAAACATAACCCTAACCGCAACAAGAAGCTGAACCCGAGTTAGACCCGAAAAAACACGTACGGTGCCACTTTCTGCCATCAAAAAGTGCTCTCAGCGGAAGCCTTTGGGTACACCTGAACTCCCTGGGGGAGCCTTTACGCAACCCCACACTCAACAGGACTCTGCGTCTTCACTCTTTCCTAACAACCCTAAACATAACCCTAACCGCAACAAGAAGCTGAACCTGAGTTAGACCCGAAAAAACACGTACGGTGCCACTTTCTGCCATCAAAAAGTGCTCTCAGCGGAAGCCTTTGGGTACACCTGAACTCCCTGGGGGAGCCTTTACGCAACCCCACACTCAACAGGACTCTGCGTCTTCACTCTTTCCTAACAACCCTAAACATAACCCTAACCGCAACAAGAAGCTGAACCCGAGTTAGACCCGAAAAAACACGTACGGTGCCACTTTCTGCCATCCAAAAGTGCTCTCAGCGGAAGCCTTTGGGTACACCTGAACTCCCTGGGGGAGCCTTTAAGCAACCCGACACTCAACAGGACTCTGCGTCTTCACTCTTTCCTAACAACCCTAAACATAACCCTAACCGCAACAAGAAGCTGAACCCGAGTTAGACCCGAAAAAACACGTACGGTGCCACTTTCTGCCATCAAAAAGTGCTCTCAGCGGAAGCCTTTGGGTACACGTGAACTCCCTGGGGGAGCCTTTACGCAACCCCACACTCAACAGGACTCTGCGTCTTCACTCTTTCCTAACAACCCTAAACATAACCCTAACCGCAACAAGAAGCTGAACCCGAGTTAGACCCGAAAAAACACGTACGGTGCCACTTTCTGCCATCAAAAAGTGCTCTCAGCGGAAGCCTTTGGGTACACCTGAACTCCCTGGGGGAGCCTTTACGCAACCCCACACTCAACAGGACTCTGCGTCTTCACTCTTTCCTAACAACCCTAAACATAACCCTAACCGCAACAAGAAGCTGAACCCGAGTTAGACCCGAAAAAACACGTACGGTGCCACTTTCTGCCATCAAAAAGTGCTCTCAGCGGAAGCCTTTGGGTACACCTGAACTCCCTGGGGGAGCCTTTACGCAACCCCACACTCAACAGGACTCTGCGTCTTCACTCTTTCCTAACAACCCTAACATAACCCTAACCGCAACAAGAAGCTGAACCCGAGTTAGACCCGAAAAAACACGTACGGTGCCACTTTCTGCCATCCAAAAGTGCTCTCAGCGGAAGCCTTTGGGTACACCTGAACTCCCTGGGGGAGCCTTTACGCAACCCCACACTCAACAGGACTCTGCGTCTTCACTCTTTCCTAACAACCCTAAACATAACCCTAACCGCAACAAGAAGCTGAACCCGAGTTAGACCCGAAAAAACACGTACGGTGCCACTTTCTGCCATCCAAAAGTGCTCTCAGCGGAAGCCTTTGGGTACACCTGAACTCCCTGGGGGAGCCTTTACGCAACCCGACACTCAACAGGACTCTGCGTCTTCGCTCTTTCCTAACAACCCTAAACATAACCCTAACCGCAACAAGAAGCTGAACCCGAGTTAGACCCGAAAAAACACGTACGGTGCCACTTTCTGCCATCAAAAAGTGCTCTCAGCGGAAGCCTTTGGGTACACCTGAACTCCCTGGGGGAGCCTTTACGCAACCCCACACTCAACAGGACTCTGCGTCTTCACTCTTTCCTAACAACCCTAAACATAACCCTAACCGCAACAAGAAGCTGAACCCGAGTTAGACCCGAAAAAACACGTACGGTGCCACTTTCTGCCATCAAAAAGTGCTCTCAGCGGAAGCCTTTGGGTACACCTGAACTCCCTGGGGGAGCCTTTACGCAACCCCACACTCAACAGGACTCTGCGTCTTCACTCTTTCCTAACAACCCTAAACATAACCCTAACCGCAACAAGAAGCTGAACCCGAGTTAGACCCGAAAAAACACGTACGGTGCCACTTTCTGCCATCAAAAAGTGCTCTCAGCGGAAGCCTTTGGGTACACGTGAACTCCCTGGGGGAGCCTTTACGCAACCCCACACTCAACAGGACTCTGCGTCTTCACTCTTTCCTAACAACCCTAAACATAACCCTAACCGCAACAAGAAGCTGAACCCGAGTTAGACCCGAAAAAACACGTACGGTGCCACTTTCTGCCATCAAAAAGTGCTCTCAGCGGAAGCCTTTGGGTACACCTGAACTCCCTGGGGGAGCCTTTACGCAACCCCACACTCAACAGGACTCTGCGTCTTCACTCTTTCCTAACAACCCTAAACATAACCCTAACCGCAACAAGAAGCTGAACCCGAGTTAGACCCGAAAAAACACGTACGGTGCCACTTTCTGCCATCAAAAAGTGCTCTCAGCGGAAGCCTTTGGGTACACCTGAACTCCCTGGGGGAGCCTTTACGCAACCCCACACTCAACAGGACTCTGCGTCTTCACTCTTTCCTAACAACCCTAACATAACCCTAACCGCAACAAGAAGCTGAACCCGAGTTAGACCCGAAAAAACACGTACGGTGCCACTTTCTGCCATCAAAAAGTGCTCTCAGCGGAAGCCTTTGGGTACACCTGAACTCCCTGGGGGAGCCTTTACGCAACCCCACACTCAACAGGACTCTGCGTCTTCACTCTTTCCTAACAACCCTAAACATAACCCTAACCGCAACAAGAAGCTGAACCCGAGTTAGACCCGAAAAAACACGTACGGTGCCACTTTCTGCCATCAAAAAGTGCTCTCAGCGGAAGCCTTTGGGTACACCTGAACTCCCTGGGGGAGCCTTTACGCAACCCCACACTCAACAGGACTCTGCGTCTTCACTCTTTCCTAACAACCCTAAACATAACCCTAACCGCAACAAGAAGCTGAACCCGAGTTAGACCCGAAAAAACACGTACGGTGCCACTTTCTGCCATCAAAAAGTGCTCTCAGCGGAAGCCTTTGGGTACACCTGAACTCCCTGGGGGAGCCTTTACGCAACCCCACACTCAACAGGACTCTGCGTCTTCACTCTTTCCTAACAACCCTAAACATAACCCTAACCGCAACAAGAAGCTGAACCCGAGTTAGACCCGAAAAAACACGTACGGTGCCACTTTCTGCCATCAAAAAGTGCTCTCAGCGGAAGCCTTTGGGTACACCTGAACTCCCTGGGGGAGCCTTTACGCAACCCCACACTCAACAGGACTCTGCGTCTTCACTCTTTCCTAACAACCCTAAACATAACCCTAACCGCAACAAGAAGCTGAACCCGAGTTAGACCCGAAAAAACACGTGCGGTGCCACTTTCTGCCATCCAAAAGTGCTCTCAGCGGAAGCCTTTGGGTACACCTGAACTCCCTGGGGGAGCCTTTACGCAACCCGACACTCAACAGGACTCTGCGTCTTCGCTCTTTCCTAACAACCCTAAACATAACCCTAACCGCAACAAGAAGCTGAACCCGAGTTAGACCCGAGAAAACACGTACGGTGCCACTTTCTGCCATCAAAAAGTGCTCTCAGCGGAAGCCTTTGGGTACACCTGAACTCCCTGGGGGAGCCTTTACGCAACCCCACACTCAACAGGACTCTGCGTCTTCACTCTTTCCTAACAACCCTAAACATAACCTTAACCGCAACAAGAAGCTGAACCCGAGTTAGACCCGAAAAAACACGTACGGTGCCACTTTCTGCCATCAAAAAGTGCTCTCAGCGGAAGCCTTTGGGTACACGTGAACTCCCTGGGGGAGCCTTTACGCAACCCCACACTCAACAGGACTCTGCGTCTTCACTCTTTCCTAACAACCCTAAACATAACCCTAACCGCAACAAGAAGCTGAACCCGAGTTAGACCCAAAAAAACACGTACGGTGCCACTTTCTGCCATCAAAAAGTGCTCTCAGCGGAAGCCTTTGGGTACACGTGAACTCCCTGGGGGAGCCTTTACGCAACCCCACACTCAACAGGACTCTGCGTCTTCACTCTTTCCTAACAACCCTAAACATAACCCTAACCGCAACAAGAAGCTGAACCCGAGTTAGACCCGAAAAAACACGTACGGTGCCACTTTCTGCCATCAAAAAGTGCTCTCAGCGGAAGCCTTTGGGTACACCTGAACTCCCTGGGGGAGCCTTTACGCAACCCCACACTCAACAGGACTCTGCGTCTTCACTCTTTCCTAACAACCCTAAACATAACCCTAACCGCAACAAGAAGCTGAACCTGAGTTAGACCCGAAAAAACACGTACGGTGCCACTTTCTGCCATCAAAAAGTGCTCTCAGCGGAAGCCTTTGGGTACACCTGAACTCCCTGGGGGAGCCTTTACGCAACCCCACACTCAACAGGACTCTGCGTCTTCACTCTTTCCTAACAACCCTAAACATAACCCTAACCGCAACAAGAAGCTGAACCCGAGTTAGACCCGAAAAAACACGTACGGTGCCACTTTCTGCCATCCAAAAGTGCTCTCAGCGGAAGCCTTTGGGTACACCTGAACTCCCTGGGGGAGCCTTTAAGCAACCCGACACTCAACAGGACTCTGCGTCTTCACTCTTTCCTAACAACCCTAAACATAACCCTAACCGCAACAAGAAGCTGAACCCGAGTTAGACCCGAAAAAACACGTACGGTGCCACTTTCTGCCATCAAAAAGTGCTCTCAGCGGAAGCCTTTGGGTACACGTGAACTCCCTGGGGGAGCCTTTACGCAACCCCACACTCAACAGGACTCTGCGTCTTCACTCTTTCCTAACAACCCTAAACATAACCCTAACCGCAACAAGAAGCTGAACCCGAGTTAGACCCGAAAAAACACGTACGGTGCCACTTTCTGCCATCAAAAAGTGCTCTCAGCGGAAGCCTTTGGGTACACCTGAACTCCCTGGGGGAGCCTTTACGCAACCCCACACTCAACAGGACTCTGCGTCTTCACTCTTTCCTAACAACCCTAAACATAACCCTAACCGCAACAAGAAGCTGAACCCGAGTTAGACCCGAAAAAACACGTACGGTGCCACTTTCTGCCATCAAAAAGTGCTCTCAGCGGAAGCCTTTGGGTACACCTGAACTCCCTGGGGGAGCCTTTACGCAACCCCACACTCAACAGGACTCTGCGTCTTCACTCTTTCCTAACAACCCTAACATAACCCTAACCGCAACAAGAAGCTGAACCCGAGTTAGACCCGAAAAAACACGTACGGTGCCACTTTCTGCCATCCAAAAGTGCTCTCAGCGGAAGCCTTTGGGTACACCTGAACTCCCTGGGGGAGCCTTTACGCAACCCCACACTCAACAGGACTCTGCGTCTTCACTCTTTCCTAACAACCCTAAACATAACCCTAACCGCAACAAGAAGCTGAACCCGAGTTAGACCCGAAAAAACACGTACGGTGCCACTTTCTGCCATCAAAAAGTGCTCTCAGCGGAAGCCTTTGGGTACACCTGAACTCCCTGGGGGAGCCTTTACGCAACCCCACACTCAACAGGACTCTGCGTCTTCACTCTTTCCTAACAACCCTAAACATAACCCTAACCGCAACAAGAAGCTGAACCCGAGTTAGACCCGAAAAAACACGTACGGTGCCACTTTCTGCCATCAAAAAGTGCTCTCAGCGGAAGCCTTTGGGTACACCTGAACTCCCTGGGGGAGCCTTTACGCAACCCCACACTCAACAGGACTCTGCGTCTTCACTCTTTCCTAACAACCCTAAACATAACCCTAACCGCAACAAGAAGCTGAACCTGAGTTAGACCCGAAAAAACACGTACGGTGCCACTTTCTGCCATCAAAAAGTGCTCTCAGCGGAAGCCTTTGGGTACACCTGAACTCCCTGGGGGAGCCTTTACGCAACCCCACACTCAACAGGACTCTGCGTCTTCACTCTTTCCTAACAACCCTAAACATAACCCTAACCGCAACAAGAAGCTGAACCCGAGTTAGACCCGAAAAAACACGTACGGTGCCACTTTCTGCCATCCAAAAGTGCTCTCAGCGGAAGCCTTTGGGTACACCTGAACTCCCTGGGGGAGCCTTTAAGCAACCCGACACTCAACAGGACTCTGCGTCTTCACTCTTTCCTAACAACCCTAAACATAACCCTAACCGCAACAAGAAGCTGAACCCGAGTTAGACCCGAAAAAACACGTACGGTGCCACTTTCTGCCATCAAAAAGTGCTCTCAGCGGAAGCCTTTGGGTACACGTGAACTCCCTGGGGGAGCCTTTACGCAACCCCACACTCAACAGGACTCTGCGTCTTCACTCTTTCCTAACAACCCTAAACATAACCCTAACCGCAACAAGAAGCTGAACCCGAGTTAGACCCGAAAAAACACGTACGGTGCCACTTTCTGCCATCAAAAAGTGCTCTCAGCGGAAGCCTTTGGGTACACCTGAACTCCCTGGGGGAGCCTTTACGCAACCCCACACTCAACAGGACTCTGCGTCTTCACTCTTTCCTAACAACCCTAAACATAACCCTAACCGCAACAAGAAGCTGAACCCGAGTTAGACCCGAAAAAACACGTACGGTGCCACTTTCTGCCATCAAAAAGTGCTCTCAGCGGAAGCCTTTGGGTACACCTGAACTCCCTGGGGGAGCCTTTACGCAACCCCACACTCAACAGGACTCTGCGTCTTCACTCTTTCCTAACAACCCTAACATAACCCTAACCGCAACAAGAAGCTGAACCCGAGTTAGACCCGAAAAAACACGTACGGTGCCACTTTCTGCCATCCAAAAGTGCTCTCAGCGGAAGCCTTTGGGTACACCTGAACTCCCTGGGGGAGCCTTTACGCAACCCCACACTCAACAGGACTCTGCGTCTTCACTCTTTCCTAACAACCCTAAACATAACCCTAACCGCAACAAGAAGCTGAACCCGAGTTAGACCCGAAAAAACACGTACGGTGCCACTTTCTGCCATCAAAAAGTGCTCTCAGCGGAAGCCTTTGGGTACACCTGAACTCCCTGGGGGAGCCTTTACGCAACCCCACACTCAACAGGACTCTGCGTCTTCACTCTTTCCTAACAACCCTAAACATAACCCTAACCGCAACAAGAAGCTGAACCCGAGTTAGACCCGAAAAAACACGTACGGTGCCACTTTCTGCCATCAAAAAGTGCTCTCAGCGGAAGCCTTTGGGTACACCTGAACTCCCTGGGGGAGCCTTTACGCAACCCCACACTCAACAGGACTCTGCGTCTTCACTCTTTCCTAACAACCCTAAACATAACCCTAACCGCAACAAGAAGCTGAACCCGAGTTAGACCCGAAAAAACACGTACGGTGCCACTTTCTGCCATCCAAAAGTGCTCTCAGCGGAAGCCTTTGGGTACACCTGAACTCCCTGGGGGAGCCTTTACGCAACCCCACACTCAACAGGACTCTGCGTCTTCACTCTTTCCTAACAACCCTAAACATAACCCTAACCGCAACAAGAAGCTGAACCCGAGTTAGACCCGAAAAAACACGTGCGGTGCCACTTTCTGCCATCCAAAATTGCTCTCAGCGGAAGCCTTTGGGTACACCTGAACTCCCTGGGGGAGCCTTTACGCAACCCGACACTCAACAGGACTCTGCGTCTTCGCTCTTTCCTAACAACCCTAAACATAACCCTAACCGCAACAAGAAGCTGAACCCGAGTTAGACCCGAAAAAACACGTACGGTGCCACTTTCTGCCATCAAAAAGTGCTCTCAGCGGAAGCCTTTGGGTACACCTGAACTCCCTGGGGGAGCCTTTACGCAACCCCACACTCAACAGGACTCTGCGTCTTCACTCTTTCCTAACAACCCTAAACATAACCCTAACCGCAACAAGAAGCTGAACCCGAGTTAGACCCGAAAAAACACGTACGGTGCCACTTTCTGCCATCAAAAAGTGCTCTCAGCGGAAGCCTTTGGGTACACGTGAACTCCCTGGGGGAGCCTTTACGCAACCCCACACTCAACAGGACTCTGCGTCTTCACTCTTTCCTAACAACCCTAAACATAACCCTAACCGCAACAAGAAGCTGAACCCGAGTTAGACCCGAAAAAACACGTACGGTGCCACTTTCTGCCATCAAAAAGTGCTCTCAGCGGAAGCCTTTGGGTACACCTGAACTCCCTGGGGGAGCCTTTACGCAACCCCACACTCAACAGGACTCTGCGTCTTCACTCTTTCCTAACAACCCTAAACATAACCCTAACCGCAACAAGAAGCTGAACCCGAGTTAGACCCGAAAAAACACGTACGGTGCCACTTTCTGCCATCAAAAAGTGCTCTCAGCGGAAGCCTTTGGGTACACCTGAACTCCCTGGGGGAGCCTTTACGCAACCCCACACTCAACAGGACTCTGCGTCTTCACTCTTTCCTAACAACCCTAAACATAACCCTAACCGCAACAAGAAGCTGAACCCGAGTTAGACCCGAAAAAACACGTACGGTGCCACTTTCTGCCATCAAAAAGTGCTCTCAGCGGAAGCCTTTGGGTACACCTGAACTCCCTGGGGGAGCCTTTACGCAACCCCACACTCAACAGGACTCTGCGTCTTCACTCTTTCCTAACAACCCTAAACATAACCCTAACCGCAACAAGAAGCTGAACCCGAGTTAGACCCGAAAAAACACGTACGGTGCCACTTTCTGCCATCCAAAAGTGCTCTCAGCGGAAGCCTTTGGGTACACCTGAACTCCCTGGGGGAGCCTTTAAGCAACCCGACACTCAACAGGACTCTGCGTCTTCGCTCTTTCCTAACAACCCTAAACATAACCCTAACCGCAACAAGAAGCTGAACCCGAGTTAGACCCGAAAAAACACGTACGGTGCCACTTTCTGCCATCAAAAAGTGCTCTCAGCGGAAGCCTTTGGGTACACCTGAACTCCCTGGGGGAGCCTTTACGCAACCCCACACTCAACAGGACTCTGCGTCTTCACTCTTTCCTAACAACCCTAAACATAACCCTAACCGCAACAAGAAGCTGAACCCGAGTTAGACCCGAAAAAACACGTACGGTGCCACTTTCTGCCATCAAAAAGTGCTCTCAGCGGAAGCCTTTGGGTACACCTGAACTCCCTGGGGGAGCCTTTACGCAACCCCACACTCAACAGGACTCTGCGTCTTCACTCTTTCCTAACAACCCTAAACATAACCCTAACCGCAACAAGAAGCTGAACCCGAGTTAGACCCGAAAAAACACGTACGGTGCCACTTTCTGCCATCAAAAAGTGCTCTCAGCGGAAGCCTTTGGGTACACGTGAACTCCCTGGGGGAGCCTTTACGCAACCCCACACTCAACAGGACTCTGCGTCTTCACTCTTTCCTAACAACCCTAAACATAACCCTAACCGCAACAAGAAGCTGAACCCGAGTTAGACCCGAAAAAACACGTACGGTGCCACTTTCTGCCATCAAAAAGTGCTCTCAGCGGAAGCCTTTGGGTACACCTGAACTCCCTGGGGGAGCCTTTACGCAACCCCACACTCAACAGGACTCTGCGTCTTCACTCTTTCCTAACAACCCTAAACATAACCCTAACCGCAACAAGAAGCTGAACCCGAGTTAGACCCGAAAAAACACGTACGGTGCCACTTTCTGCCATCAAAAAGTGCTCTCAGCGGAAGCCTTTGGGTACACCTGACCTCCCTGGGGGAGCCTTTACGCAACCCCACACTCAACAGGACTCTGCGTCTTCACTCTTTCCTAACAACCCTAACATAACCCTAACCGCAACAAGAAGCTGAACCCGAGTTAGACCCGAAAAAACACGTACGGTGCCACTTTCTGCCATCCAAAAGTGCTCTCAGCGGAAGCCTTTGGGTACACCTGAACTCCCTGGGGGAGCCTTTACGCAACCCCACACTCAACAGGACTCTGCGTCTTCGCTCTTTCCTAACAACCCTAAACATAACCCTAACCGCAACAAGAAGCTGAACCCGAGTTAGACCCGAAAAAACACGTACGGTGCCACTTTCTGCCATCAAAAAGTGCTCTCAGCGGAAGCCTTTGGGTACACCTGAACTCCCTGGGGGAGCCTTTACGCAACCCCACACTCAACAGGACTCTGCGTCTTCACTCTTTCCTAACAACCCTAAACATAACCCTAACCGCAACAAGAAGCTGAACCCGAGTTAGACCCGAAAAAACACGTACGGTGCCACTTTCTGCCATCAAAAAGTGCTCTCAGCGGAAGCCTTTGGGTACACCTGAACTCCCTGGGGGAGCCTTTACGCAACCCCACACTCAACAGGACTCTGCGTCTTCACTCTTTCCTAACAACCCTAAACATAACCCTAACCGCAACAAGAAGCTGAACCCGAGTTAGACCCGAAAAACCACGTACGATGCCACTTTCTGCCATCAAAAAGTGCTCTCAGCGGAAGCCTTTGGGTACACCTGAACTCCCTGGGGGAGCCTTTACGCAACCGCACACTCAACAGGACTCTGCGTCTTCACTCTTTCCTAACAACCCTAAACATAACCCTAACCGCAACAAGAAGCTGAACCCGAGTTAGACCCGAAAAAACACGTACGGTGCCACTTTCTGCCATCAAAAAGTGCTCTCAGCGGAAGCCTTTGGGTACACCTGAACTCCCTGGGGGAGCCTTTACGCAACCCCGCACTCAACAGGACTCTGCGTCTTCACTCTTTCCTAACAACCCTAAACATAACCCTAACCGCAACAAGAAGCTGAACCCGAGTTAGACCCGAAAAAACACGTACGGTGCCACTTTCTGCCATCAAAAAGTGCTCTCAGCGGAAGCCTTTGGGTACACCTGAACTCCCTGGGGGAGCCTTTACGCAACCCCACACTCAACAGGACTCTGCGTCTTCACTCTTTCCTAACAACCCTAAACATAACCCTAACCGCAACAAGAAGCTGAACCCGAGTTAGACCCGAAAAAGCACGTACGGTGCCACTTTCTGCCATCCAAAAGTGCTCTCAGCGGAAGCCTTTGGGTACACCTGAACTCCCTGGGGGAGCCTTTACGCAACCCCACACTCAACAGGACTCTGCGTCTTCACTCTTTCCTAACAACCCTAAACATAACCCTAACCGCAACAAGAAGCTGAACCCGAGTTAGACCCGAAAAAACACGTACGGTGCCACTTTCTGCCATCAAAAAGTGCTCTCAGCGGAAGCCTTTGGGTACACCTGAACTCCCTGGGGGAGCCTTTACGCAACCCCACACTCAACAGGACTCTGCGTCTTCGCTCTTTCCTAACAACCCTAAACATAACCCTAACCGCAACAAGAAGCTGAACCCGAGTTAGACCCGAAAAAACACGTACGGTGCCACTTTCTGCCATCAAAAAGTGCTCTCAGCGGAAGCCTTTGGGTACACCTGAACTCCCTGGGGGAGCCTTTACGCAACCCCACACTCAACAGGACTCTGCGTCTTCACTCTTTCCTAACAACCCTAAACATAACCCTAACCGCAACAAGAAGCTCAACCCGAGTTAGACCCGAAAAAACACGTACGGTGCCACTTTCTGCCATCAAAAAGTGCTCTCAGCGGAAGCCTTTGGGTACACCTGAACTCCCTGGGGGAGCCTTTACGCAACCCCACACTCAACAGGACTCTGCGTCTTCACTCTTTCCTAACAACCCGAAACATAACCCTAACCGCAACAAGAAGCTGAACCCGAGTTAGACCCGAAAAAACACGTACGGTGCCACTTTCTGCCATCAAAAAGTGCTCTCAGCGGAAGCCTTTGGGTACACGTGAACTCCCTGGGGGAGCCTTTACGCAACCCCACACTCAACAGGACTCTGCGTCTTCACTCTTTCCTAACAACCCTAAACATAACCCTAACCGCAACAAGAAGCTGAACCCGAGTTAGACCCGAAAAAACACGTACGGTGCCACTTTCTGCCATCCAAAAGTGCTCTCAGCGGAAGCCTTTGGGTACACCTGAACTCCCTGGGGGAGCCTTTACGCAACCCCACACTCAACAGGACTCTGCGTCTTCACTCTTTCCTAACAACCCTAAACATAACCCTAACCGCAACAAGAAGCTGAACCCGAGTTAGACCCGAAAAAACACGTACGGTGCCACTTTCTGCCATCAAAAAGTGCTCTCAGCGGAAGCCTTTGGGTACACGTGAACTCCCTGGGGGAGCCTTTACGCAACCCCACACTCAACAGGACTCTGCGTCTTCACTCTTTCCTAACAACCCTAAACATAACCCTAACCGCAACAAGAAGCTGAACCCGAGTTAGACCCGAAAAAACACGTACGGTGCCACTTTCTGCCATCCAAAAGTGCTCTCAGCGGAAGCCTTTGGGTACACCTGAACTCCCTGGGGGAGCCTTTACGCAACCCCACACTCAACAGGACTCTGCGTCTTCGCTCTTTCCTAACAACCCTAAACATAACCCTAACCGCAACAAGAAGCTGAACCCGAGTTAGACCCGAAAAAACACGTACGGTGCCACTTTCTGCCATCAAAAAGTGCTCTCAGCGGAAGCCTTTGGGTACACCTGAACTCCCTGGGGGAGCCTTTACGCAACCCCACACTCAACAGGACTCTGCGTCTTCACTCTTTCCTAACAACCCTAAACATAACCCTAACCGCAACAAGAAGCTGAACCCGAGTTAGACCCGAAAAAACACGTACGGTGCCACTTTCTGCCATCAAAAAGTGCTCTCAGCGGAAGCCTTTGGGTACACCTGAACTCCCTGGGGGAGCCTTTACGCAACCCCACACTCAACAGGACTCTGCGTCTTCACTCTTTCCTAACAACCCTAAACATAACCCTAACCGCAACAAGAAGCTGAACCCGAGTTAGACCCGAAAAAACACGTACGGTGCCACTTTCTGCCATCCAAAAGTGCTCTCAGCGGAAGCCTTTGGGTACACCTGAACTCCCTGGGGGAGCCTTTACGCAACCGCACAGTCAACAGGACTCTGCGTCTTCACTCTTTCCTAACAACCCTAAACATAACCCTAACCGCAACAAGAAGCTGAACCCGAGTTAGACCCGAAAAAACACGTACGGTGCCACTTTCTGCCATCAAAAAGTGCTCTCAGCGGAAGCCTTTGGGTACACCTGAACTCCCTGGGGGAGCCTTTACGCAACCCCACACTCAACAGGACTCTGCGTCTTCACTCTTTCCTAACAACCCTAAACATAACCCTAACCGCAACAAGAAGCTGAACCCGAGTTAGACCCGAAAAAACACGTACGGTGCCACTTTCTGCCATCCAAAAGTGCTCTCAGCGGAAGCCTTTGGGTACACCTGAACTCCCTGGGGGAGCCTTTACGCAACCCCACACTCAACAGGACTCTGCGTCTTCGCTCTTTCCTAACAACCCTAAACATAACCCTAACCGCAACAAGAAGCTGAACCCGAGTTAGACCCGAAAAAACACGTACGGTGCCACTTTCTGCCATCAAAAAGTGCTCTCAGCGGAAGCCTTTGGGTACACCTGAACTCCCTGGGGGAGCCTTTACGCAACCCCACACTCAACAGGACTCTGCGTCTTCACTCTTTCCTAACAACCCTAAACATAACCCTAACCGCAACAAGAAGCTGAACCCGAGTTAGACCCGAAAAAACACGTACGGTGCCACTTTCTGCCATCAAAAAGTGCTCTCAGCGGAAGCCTTTGGGTACACCTGAACTCCCTGGGGGAGCCTTTACGCAACCCCACACTCAACAGGACTCTGCGTCTTCACTCTTTCCTAACAACCCTAAACATAACCCTAACCGCAACAAGAAGCTGAACCCGAGTTAGACCCGAAAAAACACGTACGGTGCCACTTTCTGCCATCAAAAAGTGCTCTCAGCGGAAGCCTTTGGGTACACGTGAACTCCCTGGGGGAGCCTTTACGCAACCCCACACTCAACAGGACTCTGCGTCTTCACTCTTTCCTAACAACCCTAAACATAACCCTAACCGCAACAAGAAGCTGAACCCGAGTTAGACCCGAAAAAACACGTACGGTGCCACTTTCTGCCATCCAAAAGTGCTCTCAGCGGAAGCCTTTGGGTACACCTGAACTCCCTGGGGGAGCCTTTACGCAACCCCACACTCAACAGGACTCTGCGTCTTCGCTCTTTCCTAACAACCCTAAACATAACCCTAACCGCAACAAGAAGCTGAACCCGAGTTAGACCCGAAAAAACACGTACGGTGCCACTTTCTGCCATCAAAAAGTGCTCTCAGCGGAAGCCTTTGGGTACACCTGAACTCCCTGGGGGAGCCTTTACGCAACCCCACACTCAACAGGACTCTGCGTCTTCACTCTTTCCTAACAACCCTAAACATAACCCTAACCGCAACAAGAAGCTGAACCCGAGTTAGACCCGAAAAAACACGTACGGTGCCACTTTCTGCCATCAAAAAGTGCTCTCAGCGGAAGCCTTTGGGTACACGTGAACTCCCTGGGGGAGCCTTTACGCAACCCCACACTCAACAGGACTCTGCGTCTTCACTCTTTCCTAACAACCCTAAACATAACCCTAACCGCAACAAGAAGCTGAACCCGAGTTAGACCCGAAAAAACACGTACGGTGCCACTTTCTGCCATCCAAAAGTGCTCTCAGCGGAAGCCTTTGGGTACACCTGAACTCCCTGGGGGAGCCTTTACGCAACCGCACAGTCAACAGGACTCTGCGTCTTCACTCTTTCCTAACAACCCTAAACATAACCCTAACCGCAACAAGAAGCTGAACCCGAGTTAGACCCGAAAAAACACGTACGGTGCCACTTTCTGCCATCCAAAAGTGCTCTCAGCGGAAGCCTTTGGGTACACCTGAACTCCCTGGGGGAGCCTTTACGCAACCCCACACTCAACAGGACTCTGCGTCTTCACTCTTTCCTAACAACCCTAAACATAACCCTAACCGCAACAAGAAGCTGAACCCGAGTTAGACCCGAAAAAACACGTACGGTGCCACTTTCTGCCATCAAAAAGTGCTCTCAGCGGAAGCCTTTGGGTACACCTGAACTCCCTGGGGGAGCCTTTACGCAACCCCACACTCAACAGGACTCTGCGTCTTCGCTCTTTCCTAACAACCCTAAACATAACCCTAACCGCAACAAGAAGCTGAACCCGAGTTAGACCCGAAAAAACACGTACGGTGCCACTTTCTGCCATCAAAAAGTGCTCTCAGCGGAAGCCTTTGGGTACACCTGAACTCCCTGGGGGAGCCTTTACGCAACCCCACACTCAACAGGACTCTGCGTCTTCACTCTTTCCTAACAACCCTAAACATAACCCTAACCGCAACAAGAAGCTGAACCCGAGTTAGACCCGAAAAAACACGTACGGTGCCACTTTCTGCCATCAAAAAGTGCTCTCAGCGGAAGCCTTTGGGTACACCTGAACTCCCTGGGGGAGCCTTTACACAACCGCACACTCAACAGGACTCTGCGTCTTCACTCTTTCCTAACAACCCTAAACATAACCCTAACCGCAACAAGAAGCTGAACCCGAGTTAGACCCGAAAAAACACGTACGGTGCCACTTTCTGCTATCAAAAAGTGCTCTCAGCGGAAGCCTTTGGGTACACCTGAACTCCCTGGGGGAGCCTTTACGCAACCCCACACTCAACAGGACTCTGCGTCTTCACTCTTTCCTAACAACCCTAAACATAACCCTAACCGCAACAAGAAGCTGAACCCGAGTTAGACCCGAAAAAACACGTACGGTGCCACTTTCTGCCATCAAAAAGTGCTCTCAGCGGAAGCCTTTGGGTACACGTGAACTCCCTGGGGGAGCCTTTACGCAACCCCGCACTCAACAGGACTCTGCGTCTTCACTCTTTCCTAACAACCCTAAACATAACCCTAACCGCAACAAGAAGCTGAACCCGAGTTAGACCCGAAAAAACACGTACGGTGCCACTTTCTGCCATCAAAAAGTGCTCTCAGCGGAAGCCTTTGGGTACACCTGAACTCCCTGGGGGAGCCTTTACGCAACCCCACACTCAACAGGACTCTGCGTCTTCACTCTTTCCTAACAACCCTAAACATAACCCTAACCGCAACAAGAAGCTGAACCCGAGTTAGACCCGAAAAAACACGTACGGTGCCACTTTCTGCCATCCAAAAGTGCTCTCAGCGGAAGCCTTTGGGTACACCTGAACTCCCTGGGGGAGCCTTTACGCAACCCCACACTCAACAGGACTCTGCGTCTTCACTCTTTCCTAACAACCCTAAACATAACCCTAACCGCAACAAGAAGCTGAACCCGAGTTAGACCCGAAAAAACACGTACGGTGCAACTTTCTGCCATCAAAAAGTGCTCTCAGCGGAAGCCTTTGGGTACACCTGAACTCCCTGGGGGAGCCTTTACGCAACCCCACACTCAACAGGACTCTGCGTCTTCACTCTTTCCTAACAACCCTAAACATAACCCTAACCGCAACAAGAAGCTCAACCCGAGTTAGACCCGAAAAAACACGTACGGTGCCACTTTCTGCCATCAAAAAGTGCTCTCAGCGGAAGCCTTTGGGTACACCTGAACTCCCTGGGGGAGCCTTTACGCAACCCCACACTCAATAGGACTCTGCGTCTTCACTCTTTCCTAACAACCCTAAACATAACCCTAACCGCAACAAGAAGCTGAACCCGAGTTAGACCCGAAAAAACACGTACGGTGCCACTTTCTGCCATCAAAAAGTGCTCTCAGCGGAAGCCTTTGGGTACACCTGAACTCCCTGGGGGAGCCTTTACGCAACCCCACACTCAACAGGACTCTGCGTCTTCACTCTTTCCTAACAACCCTAAACATAACCCTAACCGCAACAAGAAGCTGAACCCGAGTTAGACCCGAAAAAACACGTACGGTGCCACTTTCTGCCATCAAAAAGTGCTCTCAGCGGAAGCCTTTGGGTACACCTGAACTCCCTGGGGGAGCCTTTACGCAACCCCACACTCAACAGGACTCTGCGTCTTCACTCTTTCCTAACAACCCTAAACATAACCCTAACCGCAACAAGAAGCTGAACCCGAGTTAGACCCGAAAAAACACGTACGGTGCCACTTTCTGCCATCAAAAAGTGCTCTCAGCGGAAGCCTTTGGGTACACCTGAACTCCCTGGGGGAGCCTTTACGCAACCCCACACTCAACAGGACTCTGCGTCTTCACTCTTCCTAACAACCCTAAACATAACCCTAACCGCAACAAGAAGCTGAACCCGAGTTAGACCCGAAAAAACACGTACGATGCCACTTTCTGCCATCAAAAAGTGCTCTCAGCGGAAGCCTTTGGGTACACCTGAACTCCCTGGGGGAGCCTTTACGCAACCGCACACTCAACAGGACTCTGCGTCTTCACTCTTTCCTAACAACCCTAAACATAACCCTAACCGCAACAAGAAGCTGAACCCGAGTTAGACCCGAAAAAACACGTACGGTGCCACTTTCTGCCATCAAAAAGTGCTCTCAGCGGAAGCCTTTGGGTACACCTGAACTCCCTGGGGGGAGCCTTTACACAACCCCACACTCAACAGGACTCTGCGTCTTCACTCTTTCCTAACAACTCTAAACATAAGCCTAACCGGAACAAGAAGCTCAACCCGAGTTAGACCCGAAAAAACACGTACGGTGCCACTTTCTGCCATCAAAAAGTGCTCTCAGCGGAAGCCTTTGGGTACACCTGAACTCCCTGGGGGAGCCTTTACGCAACCCCACACTCAACAGGACTCTGCGTCTTCACTCTTTCCTAACAACCCTAAACATAACCCTAACCGCAACAAGAAGCTCAACCCGAGTTAGACCCGAAAAAACACGTACGGTGCCACTTTCTGCCATCAAAAAGTGCTCTCAGCGGAAGCCTTTGGGTACACCTGAACTCCCTGGGGGAGCCTTTACGCAACCCCACACTCAACAGGACTCTGCATCTTCACTCTTTCCTAACAACCCTAAACATAACCCTAACCGCAACAAGAAGCTGAACCCGAGTTAGACCCGAAAAAACACGTACGGTGCCACTTTCTGCCATCAAAAAGTGCTCTCAGCGGAAGCCTTTGGGTACACCTGAACTCCCTGGGGGAGCCTTTACGCAACCCCACACTCAACAGGACTCTGCGTCTTCACTCTTTCCTAACAACCCTAAACATAACCCTAACCGCAACAAGAAGCTGAACCCGAGTTAGACCCGAAAAAACACGTACGGTGCCACTTTCTGCCATCAAAAAGTGCTCTCAGCGGAAGCCTTTGGGTACACCTGAACTCCCTGGGGGAGCCTTTACGCAACCCCACACTCAACAGGACTCTGCGTCTTCACTCTTTCCTAACAACCCTAAACATAACCCTAACCGCAACAAGAAGCTGAACCCGAGTTAGACCCGAAAAAACACGTACGGTGCCACTTTCTGCCATCAAAAAGTGCTCTCAGCGGAAGCCTTTGGGTACACCTGAACTCCCTGGGGGAGCCTTTACGCAACCCCACACTCAACAGGACTCTGCGTCTTCACTCTTTCCTAACAACCCTAAACATAACCCTAACCGCAACAAGAAGCTGAACCCGAGTTAGACCCGAAAAAACACGTACGGTGCCACTTTCTGCCATCAAAAAGTGCTCTCAGCGGAAGCCTTTGGGAACACCTGAACTCCCTGGGGGAGCCTTTACGCAACCCCACACTCAACAGGACTCTGCGTCTTCACTCTTTCCTAACAACCCTAAACATAACCCTAACCGCAACAAGAAGCTGAACCCGAGTTAGACCCGAAAAAACACGTACGGTGCCACTTTCTGCCATCAAAAAGTGCTCTCAGCGGAAGCCTTTGGGTACACCTGAACTCCCTGGGGGAGCCTTTACGCAACCCCACACTCAACAGGACTCTGCGTCTTCACTCTTTCCTAACAACCCTAAACATAACCCTAACCGCAACAAGAAGCTCAACCCGAGTTAGACCCGAAAAAACACGTACGGTGCCACTTTCTGCCATCCAAAAGTGCTCTCAGCGGAAGCCTTTGGGTACACCTGAACTCCCTGGGGGAGCCTTTACGCAACCCCACACTCAACAGGACTCTGCGTCTTCACTCTTTCCTAACAACCCTAAACATAACCCTAACCGCAACAAGAAGCTGAACCCGAGTTAGACCCGAAAAAACACGTACGGTGCCACTTTCTGCCATCAAAAAGTGCTCTCAGCGGAAGCCTTTGGGTACACCTGAACTCCCTGGGGGAGCCTTTACGCAACCCCACACTCAACAGGACTCTGCGTCTTCACTCTTTCCTAACAACCCTAAACATAACCCTAACCGCAACAAGAAGCTCAACCCGAGTTAGACCCGAAAAAACACGTACGGTGCCACTTTCTGCCATCAAAAAGTGCTCTCAGCGGAAGCCTTTGGGTACACGTGAACTCCCTGGGGGAGCCTTTACGCAACCCCACACTCAACAGGACTCTGCGTCTTCACTCTTTCCTAACAACCCTAAACATAACCCTAACCGCAACAAGAAGCTGAACCCGAGTTAGACCCGAAAAAACACGTACGGTGCCACTTTCTGCCATCAAAAAGTGCTCTCAGCGGAAGCCTTTGGGTACACCTGAACTCCCTGGGGGAGCCTTTACGCAACCCCACACTCAACAGGACTCTGCGTCTTCACTCTTTCCTAACAACCCTAAACATAACCCTAACCGCAACAAGAAGCTGAACCCGAGTTAGACCCGAAAAAACACGTACGGTGCCACTTTCTGCCATCCAAAAGTGCTCTCAGCGGAAGCCTTTGGGTACACCTGAACTCCCTGGGGGAGCCTTTACGCAACCCCACACTCAACAGGACTCTGCGTCTTCACTCTTTCCTAACAACCCTAAACATAACCCTAACCGCAACAAGAAGCTGAACCCGAGTTAGACCCGAAAAAACACGTACGGTGCCACTTTCTGCCATCAAAAAGTGCTCTCAGCGGAAGCCTTTGGGTACACCTGAACTCCCTGGGGGAGCCTTTACGCAACCCCACACTCAACAGGACTCTGCGTCTTCACTCTTTCCTAACAACCCTAAACATAACCCTAACCGCAACAAGAAGCTGAACCCGAGTTAGACCCGAAAAAACACGTACGGTGCCACTTTCTGCCATCAAAAAGTGCTCTCAGCGGAAGCCTTTGGGTACACCTGAACTCCCTGGGGGAGCCTTTACGCAACCCCACACTCAACAGGACTCTGCGTCTTCACTCTTTCCTAACAACCCTGAACATAACCCTAACCGCAACAAGAAGCTGAACCCGAGTTAGACCCGAAAAAACACGTACGGTGCCACTTTCTGCCATCAAAAAGTGCTCTCAGCGGAAGCCTTTGGGTACACGTGAACTCCCTGGGGGAG
>NW_027663908.1:255000-259695 GCF_964034855.1 Anser brachyrhynchus
TATCCCGGCATGCTATGGGAAAACAATATGGCCTCCCGGAAGCCCGGTGCCGGAAGACTACATCTCCCGGCAAGCTCTGGGAAACCAACATGGCCTACCGGAAGCCCAGTGTCCGAGAACTACATCTCCCGGCATGCTCTGGGAAAACAATATGGATTCCCGGAAACCCGGTGCCCAAGAACTACATTTCCCAGCACTCCCCAGAAAATTGAGCCTCGCACCTTGCCGTAGGACGCCATTTTTTGCTCTGTTACATTACCGGTTTCGTTTTGTGTTAATGGAGGGTTTTCCCGCCGTTTTGGGGGTTCCCCCTCAATTTCGGGGTTTCACCTCTCTATTTCAGAGTTCTTCCCCGCAATTTTGGGGTTCCTTCCCCCAATTTGGTGCTTCGCCCCCCCCCCCCCAGTTTTGGGGTTCCCCCTCCATTTTGGGGATTCCCCCCAATTCCAAGCCCCCCACAATTTTGGAGTCCCCCCCACCATCCTTTCTTAGCCTGCCACCCTAATATTAAGGTTCTTTCCCCCAATGTTGGGGTTCTCACCACATTTGAGGTGCCTTCCCTTAATTTGGGGCTTAGCTCCCCGGGATCTGGGGCTTCAACCCCAATTTTGGGGGTCCCCCCCAAGTTTGGGGATTCCTCCCCAGGTCTGGGGGGGGTCCACATCCAATTCTGGAATTTCACACTTCCATTTAAGTGTTCTTCCCCCCCAACTTGGGGATTCGCCCACCCAATTTTGGGGGTTCCTCCCCTAATTTGGGGGGACCCGACCAATTTCGGGGGTCCCCCACCCTCCTTTTTTGGGTTCCCCCCTAATATCAAGACTTCTTCTGCTCAATTTTGGGGGACCCCACAATTTTGACGTTCCTTCCCCTAACTTTGGGCTTCAACCCTTCAAATTTGGGGGGCTCCCACCCTATTAGTTTGGCCTTCCGCCCTAATATTAGGCCTAACCCCTCAGAACCTTGACCCCTAAGCCTACGGCAACCACCGATCTAACCCTAACCCCTACCCCAACAAACCCTAGAAACCCTAACCCTAAAAACCCTTACAGCCCTAACCCGATAAAATTTACCACACTAAACCCCTGAAGACTGCTCTAGGGGTCCACATCCAATTCTGGAATTTCACACTTCCATTTAAGTCTTCTTCCCCCCCAATTTGGGGGTTCGCCCACCCAATTTTGGGGGTTCCTCCCCTAATTGGGGGGGACACAACCGATTTTGGGGGGGGACACAACCGATTTTGGGGGGGGACACAACCGATTTTGGGGGGGGGACACAACCGATTTTGGAGTCCCCCACCCTCCTTTTTTGGGTTTCCCCCAATATTAAGAGCTCTTCCGCTCAATTTTGGGGGACCCCACAATTTTGACATTCCTTCCCCTAACTTTGGGCTTCAACCCTTCAATTTTGGGTGGGCTCCTCCCCTCTTATTTTGGCCTTCCGCCCTAATATTAGGCCTAACCCCTAAGAACCTTGACCCCTAACCCTATGGCAACCACAGATCCAACCCTAACCCCTACCCCAACAAACCCTAGAAACCCTAACCCTAAAAACCCTTACAGCCCTAACCCGATAAAATTTACCACACTAAACCCCTGAAGAGTGTTCTGGGGGGTCCACATTCAATTCTGGAATTTCACACTTCCATTTAAGTCTTCTTCCCCCCCAATTTGGGGGTTCGCCCACCCAATTTTGGGGGTTCCTCCCCTAATTGGGGGGGGACAACCAATTTTGGGGGGGACACAACCAATTTTGGGGGGGACACAACCAATTTTAGAGTCCTCCACCCTCCTTTTTTGGGTTTCCCCCAATATTAAGAGCTCTTCCGCCCAATTTTGGGGGACCCCACTATTTTGACGTTCCTTCCCCTAACTTGGGGCTTCAACCCTTCAATTTTGGGGGGGCTCCCACCCTCTTATTTTGGCCTTCCGCCCTAATATGAGGCCTAACCCCTCAGAACCTTGACCCCTAAGCCTACGGCAACCACCGATCTAACCCTAACCCCTACCCCAACAAACCCTAGAAACCCTAACCCTAAAAACCCTTACAGCCCTAACCCGATAAAATTTACCACACTAAACCCCTGAAGACTGCTCTAGGGGTCCACATCCAATTCTGGAATTTCACACTTCCATTTAAGTCTTCTTCCCCCCCAATTTGGGGGTTCGCCCACCCAATTTTGGGGGTTCCTCCCCTAATTGGGGGGGACACAACCGATTTTGGGGGGGACACAACCGATTTTGGGGGGGGACACAACCGATTTTGGGGGGGGGACACAACCGATTTTGGGGGGGGGACACAACCGATTTTGGAGTCCCCCACCCTCCTTTTTTGGGTTTCCCCCAATATTAAGAGCTCTTCCGCTCAATTTTGGGGGACCCCACAATTTTGACATTCCTTCCCCTAACTTTGGGCTTCAACCCTTCAATTTTGGGTGGGCTCCTCCCCTCTTATTTTGGCCTTCCGCCCTAATATTAGGCCTAACCCCTAAGAACCTTGACCCCTAACCCTATGGCAACCACAGATCCAACCCTAACCCCTACCCCAACAAACCCTAGAAACCCTAACCCTAAAAACCCTTACAGCCCTAACCCGATAAAATTTACCACACTAAACCCCTGAAGAGTGTTCTGGGGGGTCCACATTCAATTCTGGAATTTCACACTTCCATTTAAGTCTTCTTCCCCCCCAATTTGGGGGTTCGCCCACCCAATTTTGGGGGTTCCTCCCCTAATTGGGGGGGGACAACCAATTTTGGGGGGGACACAACCAATTTTGGGGGGGACACAACCAATTTTAGAGTCCTCCACCCTCCTTTTTTGGGTTTCCCCCAATATTAAGAGCTCTTCCGCCCAATTTTGGGGGACCCCACTATTTTGACGTTCCTTCCCCTAACTTGGGGCTTCAACCCTTCAATTTTGGGGGGGCTCCCACCCTCTTATTTTGGCCTTCCGCCCTAATATGAGGCCTAACCCCTCAGAACCTTGACCCCTAAGCCTACGGCAACCACCGATCTAACCCTAACCCCTACCCCAACAAACCCTAGAAACCCTAACCCTAAAAACCCTTACAGCCCTAACCCGATAAAATTTACCACACTAAACCCCTGAAGACTGCTCTAGGGGTCCACATCCAATTCTGGAATTTCACACTTCCATTTAAGTCTTCTTCCCCCCCAATTTGGGGGTTCGCCCACCCAATTTTGGGGGTTCCTCCCCTAATTGGGGGGGACACAACCGATTTTGGGGGGGACACAACCGATTTTGGGGGGGGACACAACCGATTTTGGGGGGGGACACAACCGATTTTGGGGGGGGGGACACAACCGATTTTGGAGTCCCCCACCCTCCTTTTTTGGGTTTCCCCCAATATTAAGAGCTCTTCCGCTCAATTTTGGGGGACCCCACAATTTTGACATTCCTTCCCCTAACTTTGGGCTTCAACCCTTCAATTTTGGGTGGGCTCCTCCCCTCTTATTTTGGCCTTCCGCCCTAATATTAGGCCTAACCCCTAAGAACCTTGACCCCTAACCCTATGGCAACCACAGATCCAACCCTAACCCCTACCCCAACAAACCCTAGAAACCCTAACCCTAAAAACCCTTACAGCCCTAACCCGATAAAATTTACCACACTAAACCCCTGAAGAGTGTTCTGGGGGGTCCACATTCAATTCTGGAATTTCACACTTCCATTTAAGTCTTCTTCCCCCCCAATTTGGGGGTTCGCCCACCCAATTTTGGGGGTTCCTCCCCTAATTGGGGGGGGACAACCAATTTTGGGGGGGACACAACCAATTTTGGGGGGGACACAACCAATTTTAGAGTCCTCCACCCTCCTTTTTTGGGTTTCCCCCAATATTAAGAGCTCTTCCGCCCAATTTTGGGGGACCCCACTATTTTGACGTTCCTTCCCCTAACTTGGGGCTTCAACCCTTCAATTTTGGGGGGGCTCCCACCCTCTTATTTTGGCCTTCCGCCCTAATATGAGGCCTAACCCCTCAGAACCTTGACCCCTAAGCCTACGGCAACCACCGATCTAACCCTAACCCCTACCCCAACAAACCCTAGAAACCCTAACCCTAAAAACCCTTACAGTCCTAACCCGATAAAATTTACCACACTAGACCTATGCCTAAAAGCCCTAACCCTAAAAATTAAGACCCTCTAAACCCTAACCCAAAAAGTAAAGATTCTCAAAGCCCTAACCCTGGAGACCCTAACCTTAATTTTTTTTTTTTAAGACCTTAAAACCCTAACTCTAAATACCTGACCATAACTAAAACCCTAAGACCCTAACCCTAAAAACCCTATCAACACTAAAACCACAAAATATTTTAAAACCTTAACACACCAACCCCCAACCCCTAACCCTTATAACTCCAGCCCTAACAACCTTAAAATCCTAACCCTAAACCCTGGAAACCCTAACCCTGAAACCCAACCCTAGTGCCTTAGCCCTGAAACCTTAAAACCCTAACATCTTGTTAGAAACACTCTGTAACCAATAACATAGGCTCAGGCAAGGATCTCAGTGAAGTAGCATTTTTATTCACGATTGCAATGGCAGGCGTCCCACAAACTACCTACTAGTTCCATAACACAGTTTATATAAATTTTTTTTTCCTCTCGGTGACCAGGACCCTCCCCAGTTTCCCCATTGACTGGGTAATCCAGGTTCATGATCTATCCGG
>NW_027663907.1:0-14794 GCF_964034855.1 Anser brachyrhynchus
GCCCCGGGACCCCCATTCCCCGTTAATCTCCCCCAATCCCCCCCTAATCCCCACCCCAGGACCCCCAGTTGCCTCCCCAGACCCTCCCAATCCTCCCCCAGAACCCCTTAATCTCCCCCCATTCCCCTTAATCCCTCCCCCAGGACCCCCATTCCCTGTTAATCTCCCCCAATCCCCCCCTAATCCCCGCCCCAGGACCCCCAGTTGCCTCCCCAGACCCTCCCAATCCTCCCCAGAACCCCTTAATCTCCCCCCATTCCCCTTAATCCCTCCCCCAGGACCCCCATTCCCCATTAATCTCCCCCAATCCCCCCCTAATCCCCACCGCAGGACCCCCGTTGCCTCCCCAGACCCTCCCAATCCTCCCCCAGAACCCCTTAATCTCCCCCCATTCCCCTTAATCCCTCCTCCGGGACCCCCATTCCCCGTTAATCTCCCCCAATCCCCCTTAATCCCCACCCCAGGACCCCCGTTGCCTCCCAGACCCTCCCAATCCTCCCCCAGAACCCCTTAATCTCCCCCCATTCCCCTTAATCCCTCCTCCGGGACCCCCATTCCCCGTTAATCTCCCCCAATCCCCCTTAATCCCCACCCCAGGACCCCCAGTTGCCTCCCCAGAACCCCATAATCTCCCCCCATTCCCCTTAATCCCTCCCCTAGGACCCCCAGTCGCCCCCCAGACCCCCACCATCCCCCTTAATCCCCCCTCAATCCTCCGTAATCCCCCCCCCAGCTGGTGAGCAAGCGGGCGGGCACGGTGTGCAGCAACTGCCAGACCAGCACCACCACCCTGTGGCGCCGCAGCCCCCGCGGGGACCCCGTCTGCAACGCCTGCGGCCTCTACTACAAGCTGCACCGCGTGAGTGCCCCCCCCGGGACCCCCCCCCAAAAAAACTGACCCCCCCCGCCCTAAATGCGCCCCCCCCGTTGTTGCTGCAGGTGAACCGCCCGCTGACCATGCGCAAGGACGGCATCCAGACCCGCAACCGCAAGGTCTCGGCCAAGGGCAAGAAGCGCCGGGGGGGCTCCGGGGGGGGGGCCGCGGCGGCGGCGATGGGGGGGGGCGCGGACCCCGCCGCGGCCCCCCCGCCCCCCCCCGACGACCCGGCCGCCCTCTACGCCCTCAGCCCCGTGGTGCTCTCGGGTCATTTCCTCCCCTTCGCGCCCCCCAGCCCCTTTCTGGGGGGGCCCTCGGCAGCCTACGGGGCCCCCCCCAGCGCACCCGGGCCCCCCCCCGGGCTGAGCCCCCAGCTTTGAGGGGGGGGGAGCCCCCAAATACAGTTTTGTACGGCAAGCGGAGCTGGTGTGTGGTTTGTGGGGGGGGGGGGGCGGCATGCGGCATCCCTGGAGGCTTTGAGCCCCCCCCCATTGAAAAGGGGGGGCCCCAAAACCCGGCCCCCCCCCGCCCACCCTTGGTTACCCCGCTATACTGCACGTTTATCCCCCCCCAAGATGGCGGCGCCCACTGGGGCACGCCCAAGATGGCGGCGCCCACAGGGGCACGCCCAAGATGGCGACCCCCATTGAGCCGCACCCATCATGGCGGCCGAAAAGCCCCGCCCCGCCGCGAGCCGCACCCGACATGGGCATTGGCGGCGCCCCGCTCTTAGCCCCGCCCACCTCTAAGCCCCGCCCCCTCCGCGAGTCGCGCCGCCTGTGACGTCATCAGGGCGCGCCCGGCGGCAGCGTCGCACGGGGCTGCAGGTGAGCGCGGCCGCTCCGGCCCCCCCCCCGCCCGCTTCCCCCCCCTCCCCCCCCCTTTCTCCGCCCCCCCCGGAGCCCCCCCGCGCTCCCCGGCTCCCCCCCCCCCGTTAAACCCCCCCCCGTGCCCCTCCCCGCCGCTCCCTAACCCGTTGCCCCCCTCAGGCCCCCCCCCGCGATGCCCCCCCCCGCGCGGCGCTAGAGCCCCGCCCCCGGTTGCCATGGTGAGGAGGGGGGCGGGGCCTCGCGGTGGGCGTGGTTTGGGAAAGGTGGGCGGGGCTTAAAGGGGGCTGGCGGGGTTTGAGGGCGGTGGGCGGGGCTTCAGGGGCGGTGGGCGGGGCTTGAGAGATGGGGGCGTGGTTTGTGGGTGGTGGGCGGGGCTTAGGGGGCGGTGGGCGGGGCTTTGATGGGTGGGCGTGGTTTAGGCGGGGTGGGCGTGGTCTTACGGTGGGGGCGTGGCTCGAGGACAGCTGGGAGCTGGGGCGGTGGGTGTGGCTTAGCGCCGGTGGGCGGGGCTTGAAGGCGGTGGGCGGGGCTTGAGGGGCAGCTGCTGGTGGTTTGAGGGTTGTGGGCGGGGCTTGAGGGCAGTGGGCGGAGCTTGAGGGCGGTGGGCGGAGCTTGAGGGCGGTGGGCGGGGCTTACCGGCGGTGGGCGTGTCCTGACGGAGCTCCACCCAGGGCCGGGCGGGGCGCCGCGCCCCCCCGCAGCGGGGGGGGCTCCCCGAGGCCAAGCGCCGGGGCCGGGCCCGCAGCCGGCGGGAGGGGCTGGAGGCGGAGCTTCAGCACCTGGTAGGCGGGGCTGGGCCGGAAGGGGGCGGGGCTTGGCCGGAAGGGGGCGGGGCTTGGAGGGGAGGGGGCGGGGCTTGGAGGGGAGGGGGCGGGGCTTAGGGTGGAGACGTGGGGGGGGGCTTGGGTCCCCAGTTGGGGGGGTTGTGGGGTCTTGGAAGGGGGCGCTGTGGATTTTGGGGTTGCTTTGGGGGGTTTTGGGGGGGCTCGAAGATTTTGGGGGGCTCAGGGGTCTTTGGGGGGGGCTCTGTGGATATTGGGGTCCCTTTGCGGGGGGGTTGTGGGGTCCCGGGGGGGCTGTGGTTTTTGGGGTCAGTTTGTGGGGTTTGGGGGGGGGTCTTGGAGATACTGGGGTCCCTTTTGGGGGGGCTTTTGGGTATTTGGGGGGTTCCCTATTATAAAAGACCTTTTTGGGGGGGTGCTTAAATATAGGAGTTTGGGGGGGGGGCACCCAAACTCGGGGGTCTCTTTTGGGGACCCCCAGTACTGGGGTCTGGGGGGGTGCACCCCAATATCGGGTTCCATTTTGGGGGGGGGACCCAAGTATGGGGGTCTTAGTCCCCGAAATAAAGGGGCCCCTGTGGTCGGGCCCTAAGAAATGGGGGTCGGGGGGGGGGCAGCACCCTCAGCCCCCTGGCCCCTTTTTGGGGACCCCCCCGCCCCAAATTCTCCTCCCCGTGGCAGGAGCTGGGCGCGGAGGCAGCGGCGCCCACGGGGACGGGGCTGGTGCAGGCCGAGGAGCCGGGCGAGAGGTGACAATTTGGGGGGGGGGGGGCACAGGGAAAGGGGGGGCACCCCCTAACCCTATAAAGGGGGGGGGGGCAGCGTCCCCTATAGAGCCGGAGACCCTAAAACCGCCGTGCCCCCCCCCCGCAGTTACGCCGGATGGACGGAGCTGGCGCAGCGCTGCGTCCGCGTGGAGGTGAGATTTTGGGGGGGGGGCGGTCCCAAATTTTTGGAATTTCTGGAACTTTGGGGCCCTTCCCCGGATTTTTGGGGTCCCCAAGATTCTGCAGCCCCCCCCCCCACCCCCCCGAATCTGTTTTTGGGGTGGGGGGGGGGGTCCCCACGCTGTGTCTGTGCTTTAGGGCCGGGCGGCCACCGACGAGGAGCTGCTGCTGCTGCCCAGGTGGGGGCTGGGGGGGGGCTGGGGGGGTTTGGGGGGGATTTGGGGAGTTTTGGGGGGATATGGGGGGGGGTAGGGGAATTTGGGGGGGCTTGGGGAGGCAATGGGGGGGATTTGGGGGGATTTAGAGGGGTTTGGGGGGATTTGGGGGGTTTGAGAGGGTTTAGGGGGGATTTAAAGGGTTTATGGGGATATGGGGGGGATATGGGGGGGGCTTGGGGGGGGTTAGGGGGGGTTGGGGAGGATGTGGGGGGGATTTAGAGGGTTTATGGGGTCTGGGGGGGGTACGGGGGGGTCATGGGGGGATTTAGAGGTTTTGGGGGGTTTTGGGGGAGGGGGTGAAGAGGACGGGGGGATTTGGGGGGGGGGTCTCTGAGGCTGTTTTGGGGTCCCCAGCCCCGAGGACGCGCAGAGCCCGGGGGCGCCGCCCCCCCCCCAGCACCCGGTGAGTCCCGTGGGGGCGTGGGGGGGCCTTGGGGGGGGGGGGGGGGCTTTAATGTGGGGGGGTCTTGGGGGTCTGTAGGGTCCCGGAGGGTTAATGGGGGCCCCGGGGAGGGCTCAGTGGGGTTTGGGGGAGGGGTCAATGGGCTGGGGGGGGGGGGAAGGGGGTTGGGGGGGTCTATAGGGTCCCCAGGGGATTTGGGGTGGGGTTCCAGAGGGTCCCTAAATTGGGGTCAGGGGAGCTTGGGGGGGTCTATAGGGTTCCTATGGGGTCTATGGGTCCGGGGGGGGGGCGTCTATAGGGTCCCCAGGGGGGTCTGTGGGTTGGGGGGGGTCTTTAGGATCCCAGGGGGTTTATGGGGGGGGGTCTGAGGGGGTCCCATGGGTCCCAGTGGGGTCACCGAGGAGGTCCAGTGCACCTTGTGGGTGGGATCTATAGGGTCCCCAGGGGGTTAAAGGGTCCCTATGGAAGCTGGGAGCTCTGGGGGGGGTTCCGGGGGGGTCCCCTACATGTGTCGTCCCCCCCCCCCAGGACCCAGCCCGCCGGGCCGTGGGCGCGCTGCTGGCGCTGCTGGGGCGGGCGCTGAGCGGGGACGTACGCAACGGGCTGGCGCTGCTGCCCCCCTATGGATCCTATAGGTACCGGGGGGGGGGGGGGGGGTGCGGGGGGGGCTGGGGGAGCGGATAGGGGCAGGCGTGGGGGGTGTGGAGCCCACGTGGGGCTTTGAGGGCTGCTCGTAGAATGTGTATGTCGCTTCGGGGTGAGGTATAGGGGGCGTTCGGGGGGCTTCTATAGGGTACGTGGTGGGCTACCGGTTGTTGGGTGGGTAGCGGGGGTGCTATAGGGGCCGTGCGGGTGCTATAGGGGGCCTCGGGGTCGCTGTGAGGTGCTGGAGGGCCTCGTAGGATGCTGTAAGATCTCTATAGGGCAGCATAAGGTTTCCATAGGGCACCGTAGGGTCTTTATAGGGAACCAAGAGGTTTCTATACGGTGCCGTATGGTCTCTGCAGGGCGATTTAAGGTCTGTGCGGGGTGCTAAAGTGCATCTATAGGGCTACATAGGGTCTCTATAGGGCATTAAACGGTCTTTATGGCGTTTTATAGGGTTTTTATAGGAGTGTGTAGGGTTTGTATAGCGTGTTAAAAAGTCTCTATAGGGTGTTAAAAGGTTTTTATAGGGCCTGTTAGGATTTTTATAGCATGTCATAACGCTATAAGATCCTATAAGGGTGCGATAAGGTCTCTGTGAGGTGCTATAAGGCTTCTATAGGGTGTGTAGGGTCTCTATAGGGCATTGTAAGGTTTCCATATGGTGTCATAGGGTCTCTATAGGGTACTATAAGGTTTCTATAGGGTATCTAGGGCCTGTGTAGCACATTATAGAGTTTCTGTATGGTGTTTTACTGTTTCTATAGGGTACTGTAAGGTCTCTGTAGGGTTCGTTAGGGCCGCTATAGGGTGCATAGGGTCTCTGCAGGGTGCCATAGGGTCTCTATAGGGTGTCAATCTCCCCGCAGCCCCCCTGTGGATGCCGTTGCCATCGCGGCCCGGGCGGCCCAGAAGCACCCAGGGGTGCAGCGGTGAGGGGGGGTCCTCGGGGGGCGGGGGGTATGGGGGGCATATGGGGTGAGGGGGGGGGTCCTTAGGGGGGGTATGGAGGGGGCATGGGGGGGATGTGGGGTATGGGGGTGTCATTGGGGGGGTACGGGGGATATAGGGGAGGGTCCTTGGGGGGTTATGGGGGGGGGGGAGGTATGGGGGGGTCGGTGGGGGGGTATGGGGGGAGTATGGGGTATGGGGGGTCAATGGGGGGTACGGGGGATGTAGGGGAGGGTCCTTGGGGGGTTATGGGGTCAGGGGGGGGACACTCGGGGTGCCGCCCCCCGTCCCTTACCCCCCCCCCCCAAAACGCAGCGTCCTCATCGTGGACTGGTGCGCGCCGCCCGGCCGCCCCACCCCCCGCCTGTTCCGGGACGACCCCAGGTGGGTTACTGGGAGCACTGGGAGCACTGGGGGGGGGTACTGGGAGCGCTGGGGGAGCCCCCCCTCACCCCCCCCCCCCCCCCGCAGCGTTCTCTATTTCGGGGTGCACTGGGGCGAGGACCCCCCCCCGAGCGTCGGCACCGGCCGGGGCGAGGGCTTCACCGTCGACCTGCGCTGGGAGGAGGTATGGATCCTATAGGGGCCGTGGGGGGGGGGGGCTATAGGGGTCTGGGGGGGTGGGGGCAGCTTATAGGGGTGGGTGGAGCTTTTAGGGGCTCGCACAGAGGTGGGAGGAGCCTATAGGGGTTCTTATGGGGGCAGGAACGTTCTATAGGGGTTTCTATAGGTGCAAGAAAATCCTTTAAGGGTTTCTATAGAGGCGAGAGAATTCTATAGGCGTTCCTATGGGGACAGCAGCATCTTAAAAGTGTTCTTGTAGGGACAAGAGAACTTCTTACGAGTTCCTATGGGGACGGAAAAATCCTATAAGGGTTCCTATAGGGGCAACAGAATCCTATAGGGGCTCCTATGGGGGCAGGTAGAGCCTACAGGAGCTCCTGTAGGTGCAGAGGGAGCCTATAGCGGCTCCTACAGGGGTGGCAGAAGCCTATAGGGATTTCTGTAGGGGCACATGGAGCCCATAGGTGTTCCTAAAGGAGCCTGTGGGGGTTCCTATAGGGGCTGGGGGGCTCTGTAGGGGCTGCATGCTCCCCGTTGGGCGTTACGGGGGGGGCGCAGGGCCGCTTACAAAGCCCCTATAGGGGTACCCGAGTCCCTGTGGAGCGCTGTGGGGGGGGGCGCACAGCCATACAGGGGCCATAGGGCCTCCATAGAGGGGCCTTCGGGCGGGGGGGGGTCTCTATAGGGGTCTGACGGTGCCCCCCCCCCCCCAGCCCGGCGCGACGGACGGCGACTACGCGGCAGCCTTCCTGCAGCTCCTGCTGCCCATTGCCCTGGAGGTGAGGGGGGGCCGGGGGGGTCCTGGGGGGGGCTGGGAGGGTCCGGGGGCGTCCCGGGGGGTCCTGGTGGGGCTGGGAGGGTCCGGGGGGTGTCCCGGGGGGGGGGTCCTGGGGGGGGGCCAGGAGGGGCCTGGGGGGGTCCTCGGGGGGGCTGGGAGGGTCCGGGGGGGGCCCAGGAGGGTCCTGGGGGGCCGGGAGGGGCCTGGGGGGCCCGCCGGGGTTCTGGGGGGGGGCTGGGAGGGTCTGGGGAGGTCCCGGGGGGGTCTTGGGGGGTCTGGGGGGGTCCCGGGGGGGTCCCGGGGGGGCCGGGGTCGGACGGCCACGCAGACGTTGGCGCCGCCCCCCCAGTTCCAGCCCCAGCTCGTCCTGGTCAACGCCGCCATCGACAGCGCCCTGGGGGACCCGGAGGTAAGGGGCGCCTATAGGGGGTCTATAGGGGGGTCTTAGGGGGGTCTATAGGGGCCGGGGGGCGTTTGGGGTGGGTTTGGGGGGGCGTGGGGTGCTGTGGGTCCCCCCCTCGTGTCGGTTAATGCCGTAACGCGTCTCTCTGGGGTGGCGCGGGGACCCTACGGATCGCTTTAGGGTGGTATGGAGACCCTATAGATCCCTCTGGGGCGCTTTAAGGGGTGGGCGGAGTGGTAAAGGGGCCATGTGGGCTTTTTTGGGGTGGTTTAGGGGGTGTGTGGGGGGGTATAGGAGCCATATGGGCTTTTTTGGGGTGGTTTAGGGGGTGTTGGGGGGTGGTATAGGAGCCATATGGGCTTTTTTGGGGTGGTATAGGGGGAGATACGGAGCTTTCTGGGCTGGTATAGCGGGTGTATGGGGGGGTTAGAGTGGTGTATGGGATTTTTTGAGGTGGTTTGGGGTGGTATGGAGTAATTATGGACACTATGGGGTTGTCTTAGGAGACGTATATGGGTCTGCGGTGCGTTACAGGTGCTTTACGGGGTGGTTGTGGGGGTTACGGGGGCTGTATAGGATGGCCGCAGGTGCTATGGAGGCTATATAGGGCCGCGTGGTGTCCCCTGGGCTTTATGGGGGTGCTCAGAGGGGGGGCTGTGCCCCCTGTGGGCACTATAGGGGCCCTGAGGGGGGTCCGTGCCCCCCTCCCTGGTGCTATAGGTGCCCCCCAGGGCCGCGTGGGGGTCTCCCCCGATGGCATCTCGCTGCTGACCCACCTGCTGGCCGCGCTGGCGGGGGGGTGCCTGCTCCTCGCCCTCCAGGTAAGGCCCTATAGGGGCTATAGGAGCTCTCAGAGGGTATAGGGGCACAAGTGCCATTTGGGGGACCTATGGGGGCCGTACCGACCACCCGTTGCACTTACAGGGGCGCTTTGAGCAGCTCACGCGAGCGTAGGGGATACGTGGCCCATCTGTGGGAGTTATAGGGGGTGTTTGGGACCGTTGGTGGGGGCTATAGGGTCTGTATCTCATCCTGGGGAATCGTATAGGGTTGGGGGTGGTTGAGGGAGCTCGTGATCCCCCGTGGGGGGGCTTTATAGTGCTTGTAGGCCCCGTGGGATACTTATAGGGAAGCTATGAGGAGGTCCGCGGGGGATGGCATGGGGGTGTTAGGGGCGGTATGGGGATGGTATGGGGGCTATAGGGGATGGCAGGGGGTAGGGGTTGTTGAAAAGGTTGAGGAGGGTGAGGGGGGGGCTATAGGGAACGATTTATGGTTGGGGGGGATATAGAGGGGTATAGGGGGCGCTACAGGAGATGTCCTGGAGTGATAGGGGGTGCTATAGGGGCTCTCGATGCCCTGGGGACAGTGTAGGGTCCATAGGGCCCCCCTGACCCCCCCCACCCCTCTCCCACAGGGGGGGTCCCAGCCAGGAGCGCTGCCGGGGGGGCTCAGCGCCGTCCTGCGCACGCTGCTGGGGGACCCCGGGGACCCCCCCGGGCCCATGACCCCAACCCCCAGGTGAGGGGGGGCCGTTTGGGGGAGGTTTATGGGGGAGCGGGGGGGTGGGGGAAGGAGGGAAGGGCGTTTTGGGGTGGTTATGGGGGTTTGGGGCTGGAGGGCTTTGGGGGGGATTTGGGGAGGGTTGAGGTGGTTGGGGGGGGCTTGGGGGGGGTTGGGGGGGGTCAGGGAGGCTTTGGGGTGCCCCCCCATAACACAACTCTTTTCCCCCTCCCTGCAGCGGCCTGGGCAGCATCGCCCGCACCTTAGAGGCCCACCGCAAGTACTGGAGCGGCCTGCGCTGTGGTGAGTCCCTGGAGCACCCCAAAAAATGGAGAAAAAAACCCTAAACAACCCCCAGAAATGTGGGGGTGCCCTTTAACACCCCCAAAGCAGTGGGGGGGGGCTTTAGGGAGGCCCCAACCCCCCCCAGGGAGGATTTGAGGAATTCTGCAGGCCTGGTTGCTAGGGTGCTCCTTGGGTTGCTAGGCCGGCCATCTTGGTTGCTAGGGCGGCCATCTTGGTTGCTAGGGCGGCCATCTTGGTTGCTAGGCCGGCCATCTTGGTTGCTAGGCCGGCCATCTTGGTTGCTAGGGCGGCCATCTTGGTTGCTAGGCAGCCATCTTGGTTGCTAGGCAGCTTGCCCCCCCCACCCCGGCACCATCTTGGCTCCCCTCAGCCACGTTTTAGGGGTCCCTGAGCCCCCCCCTCAGGCCCCGGGACCCCCCCCAAGCCCCATGACCATGCCAGGGGGCCCCCAGAGAGGGTCAGGAGTCGAGGGGCACCCCCCTGAGGCCTCCCCCCCACAGAGCCGGACGTGGAGGACGAGCCGGAGGATGAGGAGCGTGAGGACGAGGAGCGTGAGGAAGAGCGCGAGCTGCCGGAGGGCGAGGAGGTCCCGGGGGGCGACGAGGACCCGGACCCCCCCTTGGAGGAGGTCCCGGATCCCCCCTTGGAGCCGCCGGGGGGGGACGAGGGGCCGCGCCCCACCGCCCGCACGGGGCTGCTGTACGACGAGCGGATGGAGGAGCACTGCAACCCCTGGGACAGGTCGGGGGGGGGCTGGGGGCACCCTTGGGTGGGCCGCCCTTTGGGGGGGGGGCGCTGGGCATCATCGGGAGGGAGTTGGGCATCATGGGTGGGACACAGGGCAGAGCGGAGAGGTGCTGGATATTGGGGGGGGGGCGCTGGGCATGGTGGGGGGGGCGCTGGACATGGTGGGGGGGCGCTGCACACTGCAGGGGGGGCACTGGATATTTGGGGGGGGGGGCTGGACGTGGGGGGGGGGTCGGTGGCCATTTTGGGACCCTGTGGTCCCTCCATACGGGGTTTTGGGGTCACCCTCCCACTCGGCGTGCCCCCCCCCCCGGGTGTAGAGAGCCTGGGGACCCCCTCCCCCCCCGTATTATGGGGGGGGGGGGTAAATCTCCCCCTGCTGACCCCCCCCGCCCGCAGCCAGCACCCCGAGGCGCCGCAGCGGGTGGCGCGGGTGCTGCAGCGCCTGACGGAGCTGGGCCTGGCCCAGCGCTGCCTCCGCCTGCCCGCGCGCCCCGCGCTGCGCTCCCAGCTCCTCGCCTGCCACACGTGAGCGCCCCCCCCGCCCTTCTTCCCCCCCCCCCCCCCCCCCGATTTCCCTCCTTTTCACCCCGTTCTTCCCTTCCCGCCCAGGAGGGCGCACGTGGCGGCGCTGGCGGCCACCGAGGGGCTGCGGGCGCGGGAGCTGCGGGGGGCGGCCGCCCGCTACAACTCCGTCTTCCTCTGCCCCCGCTCCTACGCCTGCGCCCGCCTGGCCGCCGGCGCCGCCTGCGCTGCTGTCACCGCCGTGCTGCGCGGGCAGGTGGGCCGGGGGGGGGGGTGGGGGGGGTGGGGGGGTGTGGGGGGGTGGGGGGGGGCTGCGGGGCGGTGTGGGGGGGGCTGCAGGGGGTGTAGGGGGAGTGTGGGGGGGGATAGGGGGGTGTAGGGGGGGGTAGGGGGGTGTAGGCGGAGTGTAGGGGGTGTAGGGGGGCTGCAGGGGGGTGTGGGGGGGTTAGGGGGCTGCAGGGGGGTGTGGGGAGTGTATGGGGTCTGTAGGGGGGCTGCAGGGGAGTGTGGGGGGTGTAGGGGGGGTGTAGGGGGCATGGGGGGGTGTAGGGGGGGCTGTAGGGGGGGCTGTAGGGGCTGTAGGGGGGCTGTAGCAGGGGCGTAGGGGCTGTAGGGGGGGTGTAGGGGTGTATGGGGGGCTGCAGGGGGGGTGTGGGGGGGCTGCAGGGTGGTGTTGGGGGTGTATGGGGTCTGTAGGGGGTGTAGGGGGGGTGTGGGGGGTGTAGGGGGGCTGCAGGGGGGGGTGTGGGGGGTGTAGGGGGGGTGCAGGGGGGTGTGGGAGCAGTAGGGGGGCTGTAGGGGGGGCGTAGGGGCTGTAGGGGGGGTGTAGGGGGTGTAGGGGGTGCTGTAGGGGGGGTGTAGGGGCTGCAGGGGGGCTGCAGGGGGGCTGTAGGGGGGGTGTAGGGCATGTATGGGGGCTGCAGGGGGGGCGTAGGGGGGGTATGGGGGCTGCAGGGGGGGCATAGGGGGGGTATAGGGGGGGTTGCAGGGGGGTGTGGGGGGTGTAGGGGGGCTGTAGGGGGGGTCTAGGGGGCATGGGGGGGTGTAGGGGTTGTGGGGGGGCTGCAGGGGGGGTGTAGGGGGCGTAGGGGGGCTGTGGGGGGGACTGTAGGGGAGGTGTAGGGGCTGTAGGGGGGCTGTAGGGGGTGTAGGGGCTGTAGGGGGGGTGTACGGGGTGTAGGGGGGCTGCAGGGGGCTATGGGGAGCTGTAGGGGGCTATAGCGGGTTGTAGGGGGGTGTATAGGGGTTATGGAGGAGTGTAGGGGATGTAGCAGGGTTGTAGGGGGCGTGGGGGGGGTGTAGGGGGGCTGCAGGGGGTTATAGGGGGCTGCATGGGGGCCGTAGGGGGCCTATGTGTGGTTATGGAGGGCTGTGGGGTGCTGTAGGGGGTGTAGGGGGGCTATGGGGGATGTATGGGGGCTGTAGGGGGCTATGGGGGATGTATGGGGGCTGTAGGGGCTGTAGGGGGCTATGGGGGGCTGTAGGGGGACTGTAGGGACTCGCACAAGGGGTCCGAGGCCACACGGGGCAGGGGGATTGCTGCCATCAGGGTAGTTCTGAACAGGTTGGTGGGGTTTAGGGCAGTTTTGAGGCTCTATAGGGGATTTTGAGGGGTTCTTGGGGGCTATAGGGGGCCGTAGGGGCTGTATGGGGATTGTAGGGGGGTGTGTGGGGGCATACGAGGGGTGTGGGGCCACGTGGGGCGGTGGGGTCGCTGCCCCATGGGTTTAATGGGTTGGGGGGGGTTACGGGGATTTTGAGGGTCTATTTTTGGGGGGTTCTGGGGGGCTATAGGGGTCCGTGTAGGGTCACATAGGGCCATATGGGGCTGCAGGGGGTGCGTGGGGCCACACGGGGCGGCGCGGTCACGGCCGTTGGGGTTACCATCACTAATTGGGGGGGTCTGGGGGCTTTGGGGGTCTTACAGGGGACGTTTGGGGCTCTGGGGGGCTGTAGGGGGCTCTATAGGGTCAGGGGGGGCCGTATAGGGTCGTGTGGGGCCACGGGGGCGCCGCAATCAGGGTCCCTTTTAATGGGGCGGGGGGGATTTGGGGGGCTCTGGGGGGGCTATAAGGACCCGTATAGGATGCCAGCGGGCCGTACAGACCCCATACTGACCCCCCCCCATTTTCTGCCCCCCCCCCAGGTGCAGAACGCCCTGGCCGTGGTGCGCCCCCCCGGGCACCACGCGCGCCCCGGCGCCGCCGGCGGCTTCTGCCTCTTCAACAACGTGGCCGTGGCCGCCCGGCACGCCCAGCGCCTGGCCGGGGGGGCCCTCAGGTACCGGGGGGGGGCTTAAAAAGGGTGGGGGGCACCCCCGGACCCCTCCCAGGGGATTTTAGGGCCCCCCCCCCCGAACCGAAATGAACCGCAGGGTGCTGATCGTGGACTGGGACGTGCACCACGGGGACGGCACCCAGCAGATCTTCGAGGACGACCCCAGGTTGTTTTTTTGGGGGGGGGGGGGAGGATTTATGGGGTGGGGGTGTCCTGGTGGTGGGGGGAGCGGGGTGTTGGGGTGGGATTAGGGGTGTTTGGGGCGGGATTATGGGTAGTGGTGGGGAGATTATGGTTTTTTTGGGGGGGATTATGGGTGTTGGGGGGGGGATTATGAGTGTTGGGGGGATTTATGGGGTGGGGAGGTTCTGGTGGTGGGGGGAGTGGGGTGTCGGGGTGGGATTAGGGGTGTTCGGGGCGGGATTATGGGTAGCGGTGGGGAGATTATGTTTTTTGGGGGGATTATGGGTGTTCGGGAGGGATTATGAGTGTTGGGGGGGGATTTATGAGGTGGGGGGGTTCTGGTGGTGGGGGGAGTGGGGTGTCGGGGTGGGATTAGGGGTGTTGGGGTGGGATTATAGGTGGTGGGAGGGAGGTTACGGGTGTTGGGGGGATTATGGGTGTTGGGGTGGGGATTATGGGTGTTGGGGGGGGATTGTGGGTGCTGGGGGGGGGGCTTGGGGTCGGGATTAAGTGTGTTGGGGGGGACTTATGGGGCTGGGGGGGTTCTGGTGGGGATGGGGGTGGGGGGAGTGGGGTACTGGGGTGGGATTAGGGGAGTTGGGGGGGATTATGGGTGCTGGGGGGGGATTTATAGGTCTGGAGGGGGCGTTACAGGTGTTGGGGAGGTGTGTCAGGGTCTGGGGGGGGCGTTATGGGTTTGGGGGGGGCGTTATGGGTTTGGGGGGGGGCGTTATGGGTTCGGAGGGGGCCTTACGGCTATGGGGGGGCCTCGGGGGATTCTTGGGGCCCTGGGGGGTCCTTGGGGTCCCGTGGGTGCCCACCCGCCCCCCCTGGGGGTCTCTCACCACGCCCCGTGCCCCCCCCCGCAGCGTGCTGTACATCTCCCTGCACCGCCACGACGGCGCCTTCTTCCCGGGGGGGGCCGGGGGGGCCCCGTGGCGCCGGGGCCGGGGCCGGGGCCGCGGCTTCACCCTCAACGTGGGCTGGGGGGGGCCGCGCGCCGGGGACCCCGACTACGTGGCCGCCGCCACCCGCCTGGTGCTGCCCGTGGCCTGCCAGGTGAGGGGGGGCCGTTAGATGGGGGGGGGGGTTAATTAATTAGTTAATCTAATTAATGGATTCCCCCCCCCCCCCCCAGTTCGCCCCGCAGCTGGTGCTGGTGTCGGCCGGGTTCGACGCGGCGCGGGGCGACCCGCTGGGGGGGTGCGCGGTGTCGCCCCCCACCTTCGGGCTGCTCAGCCACCTGCTGGGGGGGCTGGCGGGGGGGCGCCTGGTGCTGGTGCTGGAGGTGAGCGGCGGCGGGATTAGGGGATTGGGGGGGGGGATTAGGGGGAACCGGGAGGGATTACGGGGGGATTGGGAGGGATTACGGGGGGATTGGGAGGGGTGAGGGGGTATTAAGTGGGGGGTTGGGAAAGGACCAGGGGAGAATTAAGGGGGTAGGGGGGATTAATGGAGGGATTAGGGGGGATTAAGGGGGCTGGGGGGATTAAGGGAGGGGTTGGGGGATTAAAGGGGTTGCAGGGATTAAGGGGGCATTGGGATTAAAGGGGTTGGGTGGGTAAAGGGGGGTTGGGGAGGGATTAGGGGGAATTAGGGGGGGTTGGGTGGAGGATTGGGGAGGATTAGGGGAGGATGAAGGGGGTTGAGGGGATTAGGGGGAGATTAAGAGGATTGGGTGGGGGATTTGGGGAGATTGGGGGGATTAAGAGGGACTGGGGGGGATTGGGGAGGATTAAGAGGGTTTTGGGGGGGATTAAGGGGGATTGGGGGGGATTAAGGGGGATTGGGGGGGATTAAGGGGGTTCGGGGGAGGATGGAGTGGGATGAAGGGGGTCGGGGTAGGGGGATGTGG
>NW_027663905.1:0-25000 GCF_964034855.1 Anser brachyrhynchus
AACAACCCTAAACATAACCCTAACCGCAACAAGAAGCTGAACCCGAGTTAGACCCGAAAAAACACGTACGGTGCCACTTTCTGCCATCAAAAAGTGCTCTCAGCGGAAGCCTTTGGGTACACCTGAACTCCCTGGGGGAGCCTTTACGCAACCCCACACTCAAAAGGACTCTGCGTCTTCGCTCTTTCCTAACAACCCTAAACATAACCCTAACCGCAACAAGAAGCTGAACCCGAGTTAGACCCGAAATAACACGTACGGTGCCACTTTCTGCCATCAAAAAGTGCTCTCAGCGGAAGCCTTTGGGTACACCTGAACTCCCTGGGGGAGCCTTTACGCAACCCCACACTCAACAGGACTCTGCGTCTTCACTCTTTCCTAACAACCCTAAACATAACCCTAACCGCAACAAGAAGCTGAACCCGAGTTAGACCCGAAAAAACACGTACGGTGCCACTTTCTGCCATCAAAAAGTGCTCTCAGCGGAAGCCTTTGGGTACACCTGAACTCCCTGGGGGAGCCTTTACGCAACCCCACACTCAACAGGACTCTGCGTCTTCACTCTTTCCTAACAACCCTAAACATAACCCTAACCGCAACAAGAAGCTGAACCCGAGTTAGACCCGAAAAAACACGTACGGTGCCACTTTCTGCCATCAAAAAGTGCTCTCAGCGGAAGCCTTTGGGTACACCTGAACTCCCTGGGGGAGCCTTTACGCAACCCCACACTCAACAGGACTCTGCGTCTTCGACTCTTTCCTAACAACCCTAAACATAACCCTAACCGCAACAAGAAGCTGAACCCCGAGTTAGACCCGAAAAAACACGTACGGTGCCACTTTCTGCCATCAAAAAGTGCTCTCAGCGGAAGCCTTTGGGTACACCTGAACTCCCTGGGGGAGCCTTTACGCAACCCCACACTCAACAGGACTCTGCGTCTTCACTCTTTCCTAACAACCCTAAACATAACCCTAACCGCAACAAGAAGCTGAACCCGAGTTAGACCCGAAAAAACACGTACGGTGCCACTTTCTGCCATCAAAAAGTGCTCTCAGCGGAAGCCTTTGGGTACACCTGAACTCCCTGGGGGAGCCTTTACGCAACCCCACACTCAACAGGACTCTGCGTCTTCACTCTTTCCTAACAACCCTAAACATAACCCTAACCGCAACAAGAAGCTGAACCCGAGTTAGACCCGAAAAAACACGTACGGTGCCACTTTCTGCCATCAAAAAGTGCTCTCAGCGGAAGCCTTTGGGTACACCTGAACTCCCTGGGGGAGCCTTTACGCAACCCCACACTCAACAGGACTCTGCGTCTTCACTCTTTCCTAACAACCCTAAACATAACCCTAACCGCAACAAGAAGCTGAACCCGAGTTAGACCCGAAAAAACACGTACGGTGCCACTTTCTGCCATCAAAAAGTGCTCTCAGCGGAAGCCTTTGGGTACACCTGAACTCCCTGGGGGAGCCTTTACGCAACCCGCACACTCAACAGGACTCTGCGTCTTCACTCTTTCCTAACAACCCTAAACATAACCCTAACCGCAACAAGAAGCTGAACCCGAGTTAGACCCGAAAAAACACGTACGGTGCCACTTTCTGCCATCAAAAAGTGCTCTCAGCGGAAGCCTTTGGGTACACCTGAACTCCCTGGGGGAGCCTTTACGCAACCCCACACTCAACAGGACTCTGCGTCTTCACTCTTTCCTAACAACCCTAAACATAACCCTAACCGCAACAAGAAGCTGAACCCGAGTTAGACCCGAAAAAACACGTACGGTGCCACTTTCTGCCATCAAAAAGTGCTCTCAGCGGAAGCCTTTGGGTACACCTGAACTCCCTGGGGAGCCTTTACGACAACCGCACACTCAACAGGACTCTGCGTCGTCACTCTTTCCTAACAACCCTAAACATAACCCTAACCGCAACAAGAAGCTGAACCCGAGTTAGACCCGAAAAAACACGTACGGTGCCACTTTCTGCCATCCAAAAGTGCTCTCAGCGGAAGCCTTTGGGTACACCTGAACTCCCTGGGGGAGCCTTTACGCAACCCCACACTCAACAGGACTCTGCGTCTTCACTCTTTCCTAACAACCCTAAACATAACCCTAACCGCAACAAGAAGCTGAACCCGAGTTAGACCCGAAAAAACACGTACGGTGCCACTTTCTGCCATCCAAAAGTGCTCTCAGCGGAAGCCTTTGGGTACACCTGAACTCCCTGGGGGAGCCTTTACGCAACCCCACACTCAACAGGACTCTGCGTCTTCACTCTTTCCTAACAACCCTAAACATAACCCTAACCGCAACAAGAAGCTGAACCCGAGTTAGACCCGAAAAAACACGTACGGTGCCACTTTCTGCCATCAAAAAGTGCTCTCAGCGGAAGCCTTTGGGTACACCTGAACTCCCTGGGGGAGCCTTTACGCAACCCCACACTCAACAGGACTCTGCGTCTTCACTCTTTCCTAACAACCCTAAACATAACCCTAACCGCAACAAGAAGCTGAACCCGAGTTAGACCCGAAAAAACACGTACGGTGCCACTTTCTGCCATCAAAAAGTGCTCTCAGCGGAAGCCTTTGGGTACACCTGAACTCCCTGGGGGAGCCTTTACGCAACCCCACACTCAACAGGACTCTGCGTCTTCACTCTTTCCTAACAACCCTAAACATAACCCTAACCGCAACAAGAAGCTGAACCCGAGTTAGACCCGAAAAAACACGTACGGTGCCACTTTCTGCCATCAAAAAGTGCTCTCAGCGGAAGCCTTTGGGTACACCTGAACTCCCTGGGGGAGCCTTTACGCAACCCCACACTCAACAGGACTCTGCGTCTTCACTCTTTCCTAACAACCCTAAACATAACCCTAACCGCAACAAGAAGCTGAACCCGAGTTAGACCCGAAAAAACACGTACGATGCCACTTTCTGCCATCAAAAAGTGCTCTCAGCGGAAGCCTTTGGGTACACCTGAACTCCCTGGGGGAGCCTTTACGCAACCGCACACTCAACAGGACTCTGCGTCGTCACTCTTTCCTAACAACCCTAAACATAACCCTAACCGCAACAAGAAGCTGAACCCGAGTTAGACCCGAAAAAACACGTACGGTGCCACTTTCTGCCATCCAAAAGTGCTCTCAGCGGAAGCCTTTGGGTACAACTGAACTCCCTGGGGGAGCCTTTACGCAACCCCACACTCAACAGGACTCTGCGTCTTCACTCTTTCCTAACAACCCTAAACATAACCCTAACCGCAACAAGAAGCTGAACCCGAGTTAGACCCGAAAAAACACGTACGGTGCCACTTTCTGCCATCAAAAAGTGCTCTCAGCGGAAGCCTTTGGGTACACCTGAACTCCCTGGGGGAGCCTTTACGCAACCCCGCACTCAACAGGACTCTGCGTCTTCACTCTTTCCTAACAACCCTAAACATAACCCTAACCGCAACAAGAAGCTGAACCCGAGTTAGACCCGAAAAAACACGTACGGTGCCACTTTCTGCCATCCAAAAAGTGCTCTCAGCGGAAGCCTTTGGGTACACCTGAACTCCCTGGGGGAGCCTTTACGCAACCCCACACTCAACAGGACTCTGCGTCTTCACTCTTTCCTAACAACCCTAAACATAACCCTAACCGCAACAAGAAGCTGAACCCGAGTTAGACCCGAAAAAAACACGTACGGTGCCACTTTCTGCCATCAAAAAGTGCTCTCAGCGGAAGCCTTTGGGTACACCTGAACTCCCTGGGGAGCCTTTACGCAACCCCACACTCAACAGGACTCTGCGTCTTCAGCTCTTTCCTAACAACCCTAAACATAACCCTAACCGCAACAAGAAGCTGCAACCCGAGTTAGACCCGAAAAAACACGTACGGTGCCACTTTCTGCCATCCAAAAGTGCTCTCAGCGGAAGCCTTTGGGTACACCTGAACTCCCTGGGGGAGCCTTTACGCAACCCCACACTCAACAGGACTCTGCGTCTTCACTCTTTCCTAACAACCCTAAACATAACCCTAACCGCAACAAGAAGCTGAACCCGAGTTAGACCCGAAAAAACACGTACGGTGCCACTTTCTGCCATCAAAAAGTGCTCTCAGCGGAAGCCTTTGGGTACACCTGAACTCCCTGGGGGAGCCTTTACGCAACCCCACACTCAACAGGACTCTGCGTCTTCACTCTTTCCTAACAACCCTAAACATAACCCTAACCGCAACAAGAAGCTGAACCCGAGTTAGACCCGAAAAAACACGTACGGTGCCACTTTCTGCCATCAAAAAGTGCTCTCAGCGGAAGCCTTTGGGTACATGTGAACTCCCTGGGGGAGCCTTTACGCAACCCCACACTCAACAGGACTCTGCGTCTTCACTCTTTCCTAACAACCCTAAACATAACCCTAACCGCAACAAGAAGCTGAACCCGAGTTAGACCCGAAAAAACACGTACGGTGCCACTTTCTGTCATCAAAAAGTGCTCTCAGCGGAAGCCTTTGGGTACACCTGAACTCCCTGGGGGAGCCTTTACGCAACCCCACACTCAACAGGACTCTGCGTCTTCACTCTTTCCTAACAACCCTAAACATAACCCTAACCGCAACAAGAAGCTGAACCCGAGTTAGACCCGAAAAAACACGTACGGTGCCACTTTCTGCCATCAAAAAGTGCTCTCAGCGGAAGCCTTTGGGTACACCTGAACTCCCTGGGGGAGCCTTTACGCAACCCCACACTCAACAGGACTCTGCGTCTTCGCTCTTTCCTAACAACCCTAAACATAACCCTAACCGCAACAAGAAGCTGAACCCGAGTTAGACCCGAAATAACACGTACGGTGCCACTTTCTGCCATCAAAAAGTGCTCTCAGCGGAAGCCTTTGGGTACACCTGAACTCCCTGGGGGAGCCTTTACGCAACCCCACACTCAACAGGACTCTGCGTCTTCACTCTTTCCTAACAACCCTAAACATAACCCTAACCGCAACAAGAAGCTGAACCCGAGTTAGACCCGAAAAAACACGTACGGTGCCACTTTCTGCCATCAAAAAGTGCTCTCAGCGGAAGCCTTTGGGTACACCTGAACTCCCTGGGGGAGCCTTTACGCAACCCCACACTCAACAGGACTCTGCGTCTTCACTCTTTCCTAACAACCCTAAACATAACCCTAACCGCAACAAGAAGCTGAACCCGAGTTAGACCCGAAAAAACACGTACGATGCCACTTTCTGCCATCAAAAAGTGCTCTCAGCGGAAGCCTTTGGGTACACCTGAACTCCCTGGGGGAGCCTTTACGCAACCGCACACTCAACAGGACTCTGCGTCTTCACTCTTTCCTAACAACCCTAAACATAACCCTAACCGCAACAAGAAGCTCAACCCGAGTTAGACCCGAAAAAACACGTACGGTGCCACTTTCTGCCATCAAAAAGTGCTCTCAGCGGAAGCCTTTGGGTACACCTGAACTCCCTGGGGGAGCCTTTACGCAACCCCACACTCAACAGGACTCTGCGTCTTCACTCTTTCCTAACAACCCTAAACATAACCCTAACCGCAACAAGAAGCTGAACCCGAGTTAGACCCGAAAAAACACGTACGGTGCCACTTTCTGCCATCAAAAAGTGCTCTCAGCGGAAGCCTTTGGGTACACCTGAACTCCCTGGGGGAGCCTTTACGCAACCCCACACTCAACAGGACTCTGCGTCTTCACTCTTTCCTAACAACCCTAAACATAACCCTAACCGCAACAAGAAGCTGAACCCGAGTTAGACCCGAAAAAACACGTACGGTGCCACTTTCTGCCATCCAAAAGTGCTCTCAGCGGAAGCCTTTGGGTACACCTGAACTCCCTGGGGGAGCCTTTACGCAACCCCACACTCAACAGGACTCTGCGTCTTCACTCTTTCCTAACAACCCTAAACATAACCCTAACCGCAACAAGAAGCTGAACCCGAGTTAGACCCGAAAAAACACGTACGGTGCCACTTTCTGCCATCCAAAAGTGCTCTCAGCGGAAGCCTTTGGGTACACCTGAACTCCCTGGGGGAGCCTTTACGCAACCCCACACTCAACAGGACTCTGCGTCTTCACTCTTTCCTAACAACCCTAAACATAACCCTAACCGCAACAAGAAGCTGAACCCGAGTTAGACCCGAAAAAACACGTACGGTGCCACTTTCTGCCATCAAAAAGTGCTCTCAGCGGAAGCCTTTGGGTACACCTGAACTCCCTGGGGGAGCCTTTACGCAACCCGACACTCAACAGGACTCTGCGTCTTCGCTCTTTCCTAACAACCCTAAACATAACCCTAACCGCAACAAGAAGCTGAACCCGAGTTAGACCCGAAAAAACACGTACGGTGCCACTTTCTGCCATCAAAAAGTGCTCTCAGTGGAAGCCTTTGGGTACACCTGAACTCCCTGGGGGAGCCTTTACGCAACCCCACACTCAACAGGACTCTGCGTCTTCACTCTTTCCTAACAACCCTAAACATAACCCTAACCGCAACAAGAAGCTCAACCCGAGTTAGACCCGAAAAAACACGTACGGTGCCACTTTCTGCCATCAAAAAGTGCTCTCAGCGGAAGCCTTTGGGTACATGTGAACTCCCTGGGGGAGCCTTTACGCAACCCCACACTCAACAGGACTCTGCGTCTTCACTCTTTCCTAACAACCCTAAACATAACCCTAACCGCAACAAGAAGCTGAACCCGAGTTAGACCCGAAAAAACACGTACGGTGCCACTTTCTGCCATCAAAAAGTGCTCTCAGCGGAAGCCTTTGGGTACATGTGAACTCCCTGGGGGAGCCTTTACGCAACCCCACACTCAACAGGACTCTGCGTCTTCACTCTTTCCTAACAACCCTAAACATAACCCTAACCGCAACAAGAAGCTGAACCCGAGTTAGACCCGAAAAAACACGTACGGTGCCACTTTCTGCCATCCAAAAGTGCTCTCAGCGGAAGCCTTTGGGTACACCTGAACTCCCTGGGGGAGCCTTTACGCAACCCCACACTCAACAGGACTCTGCGTCTTCACTCTTTCCTAACAACCCTAAACATAACCCTAACCGCAACAAGAAGCTGAACCCGAGTTAGACCCGAAAAAACACGTACGGTGCCACTTTCTGCCATCCAAAAGTGCTCTCAGCGGAAGCCTTTGGGTACACCTGAACTCCCTGGGGGAGCCTTTACGCAACCCCACACTCAACAGGACTCTGCGTCTTCACTCTTTCCTAACAACCCTAAACATAACCCTAACCGCAACAAGAAGCTGAACCCGAGTTAGACCCGAAAAAACACGTACGGTGCCACTTTCTGCCATCAAAAAGTGCTCTCAGCGGAAGCCTTTGGGTACACCTGAACTCCCTGGGGGAGCCTTTACGCAACCCCACACTCAACAGGACTCTGCGTCTTCGCTCTTTCCTAACAACCCTAAACATAACCCTAACCGCAACAAGAAGCTCAACCCGAGTTAGACCCGAAAAAAACACGTACGGTGCCACTTTCTGCCATCAAAAAGTGCTCTCAGTGGAAGCCTTTGGGTACACCTGAACTCCCTGGGGGAGCCTTTACGCAACCCCACACTCAACAGGACTCTGCGTCTTCACTCTTTCCTAACAACCCTAAACATAACCCTAACCGCAACAAGAAGCTCAACCCGAGTTAGACCCGAAAAAACACGTACGGTGCCACTTTCTGCCATCAAAAAGTGCTCTCAGCGGAAGCCTTTGGGTACATGTGAACTCCCTGGGGGAGCCTTTACGCAACCCCACACTCAACAGGACTCTGCGTCTTCACTCTTTCCTAACAACCCTAAACATAACCCTAACCGCAACAAGAAGCTGAACCCGAGTTAGACCCGAAAAAACACGTACGGTGCCACTTTCTGCCATCAAAAAGTGCTCTCAGCGGAAGCCTTTGGGTACATGTGAACTCCCTGGGGGAGCCTTTACGCAACCCCACACTCAACAGGACTCTGCGTCTTCACTCTTTCCTAACAACCCTAAACATAACCCTAACCGCAACAAGAAGCTGAACCCGAGTTAGACCCGAAAAAACACGTACGGTGCCACTTTCTGCCATCAAAAAGTGCTCTCAGCGGAAGCCTTTGGGTACACCTGAACTCCCTGGGGGAGCCTTTACGCAACCCCACACTCAACAGGACTCTGCGTCTTCACTCTTTCCTAACAACCCTAAACATAACCCTAACCGCAACAAGAAGCTGAACCCGAGTTAGACCCGAAAAAACACGTACGGTGCCACTTTCTGCCATCAAAAAGTGCTCTCAGCGGAAGCCTTTGGGTACACCTGAACTCCCTGGGGGAGCCTTTACGCAACCCCACACTCAACAGGACTCTGCGTCTTCGCTCTTTCCTAACAACCCTAAACATAACCCTAACCGCAACAAGAAGCTGAACCCGAGTTAGACCCGAAATAACACGTACGGTGCCACTTTCTGCCATCAAAAAGTGCTCTCAGCGGAAGCCTTTGGGTACACCTGAACTCCCTGGGGGAGCCTTTACGCAACCCCACACTCAACAGGACTCTGCGTCTTCACTCTTTCCTAACAACCCTAAACATAACCCTAACCGCAACAAGAAGCTGAACCCGAGTTAGACCCGAAAAAACACGTACGGTGCCACTTTCTGCCATCAAAAAGTGCTCTCAGCGGAAGCCTTTGGGTACACCTGAACTCCCTGGGGGAGCCTTTACGCAACCCCACACTCAACAGGACTCTGCGTCTTCACTCTTTCCTAACAACCCTAAACATAACCCTAACCGCAACAAGAAGCTGAACCCGAGTTAGACCCGAAAAAACACGTACGGTGCCACTTTCTGCCATCAAAAAGTGCTCTCAGCGGAAGCCTTTGGGTACACCTGAACTCCCTGGGGGAGCCTTTACGCAACCCCACACTCAACAGGACTCTGCGTCTTCACTCTTTCCTAACAACCCTAAACATAACCCTAACCGCAACAAGAAGCTGAACCCGAGTTAGACCCGAAAAAACACGTACGGTGCCACTTTCTGCCATCAAAAAGTGCTCTCAGCGGAAGCCTTTGGGTACACCTGAACTCCCTGGGGGAGCCTTTACGCAACCCCACACTCAACAGGACTCTGCGTCTTCACTCTTTCCTAACAACCCTAAACATAACCCTAACCGCAACAAGAAGCTGAACCCGAGTTAGACCCGAAAAAACACGTACGGTGCCACTTTCTGCCATCCAAAAGTGCTCTCAGCGGAAGCCTTTGGGTACACCTGAACTCCCTGGGGGAGCCTTTACGCAACCCGACACTCAACAGGACTCTGCGTCTTCGCTCTTTCCTAACAACCCTAAACATAACCCTAACCGCAACAAGAAGCTGAACCCGAGTTAGACCCGAAAAAACACGTACGGTGCCACTTTCTGCCATCAAAAAGTGCTCTCAGCGGAAGCCTTTGGGTACACCTGAACTCCCTGGGGGAGCCTTTACGCAACCCCACACTCAACAGGACTCTGCGTCTTCACTCTTTCCTAACAACCCTAAACATAACCCTAACCGCAACAAGAAGCTGAACCCGAGTTAGACCCGAAAAAACACGTACGGTGCCACTTTCTGCCATCCAAAAGTGCTCTCAGCGGAAGCCTTTGGGTACACCTGAACTCCCTGGGGGAGCCTTTACGCAACCCCACACTCAACAGGACTCTGCGTCTTCACTCTTTCCTAACAACCCTAAACATAACCCTAACCGCAACAAGAAGCTGAACCCGAGTTAGACCCGAAAAAACACGTACGGTGCCACTTTCTGCCATCAAAAAGTGCTCTCAGCGGAAGCCTTTGGGTACACCTGAACTCCCTGGGGGAGCCTTTACGCAACCCCACACTCAACAGGACTCTGCGTCTTCACTCTTTCCTAACAACCCTAAACATAACCCTAACCGCAACAAGAAGCTGAACCCGAGTTACACCCGAAAAAACACGTACGATGCCACTTTCTGCCATCCAAAAGTGCTCTCAGCGGAAGCCTTTGGGTACACCTGAACTCCCTGGGGGAGCCTTTACGCAACCGCACACTCAACAGGACTCTGCGTCTTCACTCTTTCCTAACAACCCTAAACATAACCCTAACCGCAACAAGAAGCTGAACCCGAGTTAGACCCGAAAAAACACGTACGGTGCCACTTTCTGCCATCAAAAAGTGCTCTCAGCGGAAGCCTTTGGGTACACCTGAACTCCCTGGGGGAGCCTTTACGCAACCCCACACTCAACAGGACTCTGCGTCTTCACTCTTTCCTAACAACCCTAAACATAACCCTAACCGCAACAAGAAGCTGAACCCGAGTTAGACCCGAAAAAACACGTACGGTGCCACTTTCTGCCATCAAAAAGTGCTCTCAGCGGAAGCCTTTGGGTACACGTGAACTCCCTGGGGGAGCCTTTACGCAACTCTGCACTCAACAGGACTCTGCGTCTTCACTCTTTCCTAACAACCCTAAACATAACCCTAACCGCAACAAGAAGCTGAACCCGAGTTAGACCCGAAAAAACACGTACGGTGCCACTTTCTGCCATCCAAAAGTGCTCTCAGCGGAAGCCTTTGGGTACACCTGAACTCCCTGGGGGAGCCTTTACGCAACCCCACACTCAACAGGACTCTGCGTCTTCACTCTTTCCTAACAACCCTAAACATAACCCTAACCGCAACAAGAAGCTGAACCCGAGTTAGACCCGAAAAAACACGTACGGTGCCACTTTCTGCCATCAAAAAGTGCTCTCAGCGGAAGCCTTTGGGTACACCTGAACTCCCTGGGGGAGCCTTTACGCAACCCCACACTCAACAGGACTCTGCGTCTTCACTCTTTCCTAACAACCCTAAACATAACCCTAACCACAACAAGAAGCTGAACCCGAGTTAGAGCCGAAAAAACACGTACGGTGCCACTTTCTGCCATCAAAAAGTGCTCTCAGCGGAAGCCTTTGGGTACACCTGAACTCCCTGGGGGAGCCTTTACGCAACCCCACACTCAACAGGACTCTGCGTCTTCACTCTTTCCTAACAACCCTAAACATAACCCTAACCGCAACAAGAAGCTGAACCCGAGTTAGACCCGAAAAAACACGTACGGTGCCACTTTCTGCCATCAAAAAGTGCTCTCAGCGGAAGCCTTTGGGTACACCTGAACTCCCTGGGGGAGCCTTTACGCAACCCCACACTCAACAGGACTCTGCGTCTTCACTCTTTCCTAACAACCCTAAACATAACCCTAACCGCAACAAGAAGCTGAACCCGAGTTAGACCCGAAAAAACACGTACGGTGCCACTTTCTGCCATCCAAAAGTGCTCTCAGCGGAAGCCTTTGGGTACACCTGAACTCCCTGGGGGAGCCTTTACGCAACCCCACACTCAACAGGACTCTGCGTCTTCGCTCTTTCCTAACAACCCTAAACATAACCCTAACCGCAACAAGAAGCTGAACCCGAGTTAGACCCGAAAAAACACGTACGGTGCCACTTTCTGCCATCAAAAAGTGCTCTCAGCGGAAGCCTTTGGGTACACCTGAACTCCCTGGGGGAGCCTTTACGCAACCCCACACTCAACAGGACTCTGCGTCTTCGCTCTTTCCTAACAACCCTAAACATAACCCTAACCGCAACAAGAAGCTGAACCCGAGTTAGACCCGAAAAAACACGTACGGTGCCACTTTCTGCCATCAAAAAGTGCTCTCAGCGGAAGCCTTTGGGTACACCTGAACTCCCTGGGGGAGCCTTTACGCAACCCCACACTCAACAGGACTCTGCGTCTTCACTCTTTCCTAACAACCCTAAACATAACCCTAACCGCAACAAGAAGCTGAACCCGAGTTAGACCCGAAAAAACACGTACGGTGCCACTTTCTGCCATCAAAAAGTGCTCTCAGCGGAAGCCTTTGGGTACACCTGAACTCCCTGGGGGAGCCTTTACGCAACCCCACACTCAACAGGACTCTGCGTCTTCACTCTTTCCTAACAACCCTAAACATAACCCTAACCGCAACAAGAAGCTGAACCCGAGTTAGACCCGAAAAAACACGTACGGTGCCACTTTCTGCCATCAAAAAGTGCTCTCAGCGGAAGCCTTTGGGTACACGTGAACTCCCTGGGGGAGCCTTTACGCAACCCCGCACTCAACAGGACTCTGCGTCTTCACTCTTTCCTAACAACCCTAAACATAACCCTAACCGCAACAAGAAGCTGAACCCGAGTTAGACCCGAAAAAACACGTACGGTGCCACTTTCTGCCATCCAAAAGTGCTCTCAGCGGAAGCCTTTGGGTACACCTGAACTCCCTGGGGGAGCCTTTACGCAACCCCACACTCAACAGGACTCTGCGTCTTCACTCTTTCCTAACAACCCTAAACATAACCCTAACCGCAACAAGAAGCTGAACCCGAGTTAGACCCGAAAAAACACGTACGGTGCCACTTTCTGCCATCAAAAAGTGCTCTCAGCGGAAGCCTTTGGGTACACCTGAACTCCCTGGGGGAGCCTTTACGCAACCCCACACTCAACAGGACTCTGCGTCTTCACTCTTTCCTAACAACCCTAAACATAACCCTAACCACAACAAGAAGCTCAACCCGAGTTAGACCCGAAAAAACACGTACGGTGCCACTTTCTGCCATCAAAAAGTGCTCTCAGCGGAAGCCTTTGGGTACACCTGAACTCCCTGGGGGAGCCTTTACGCAACCCCACACTCAACAGGACTCTGCGTCTTCACTCTTTCCTAACAACCCTAAACATAACCCTAACCGCAACAAGAAGCTGAACCCGAGTTAGACCCGAAAAAACACGTACGGTGCCACTTTCTGCCATCAAAAAGTGCTCTCAGCGGAAGCCTTTGGGTACACCTGAACTCCCTGGGGGAGCCTTTACGCAACCGCACACTCAACAGGACTCTGCGTCTTCACTCTTTCCTAACAACCCTAAACATAACCCTAACCGCAACAAGAAGCTGAACCGGAGTTAGACCCGAAAAAACACGTACGGTGCCACTTTCTGCCATCAAAAAGTGCTCTCAGCGGAAGCCTTTGGGTACACCTGAACTCCCTGGGGGAGCCTTTACGCAACCCCACACTCAACAGGACTCTGCGTCTTCACTCTTTCCTAACAACCCTAAACATAACCCTAACCGCAACAAGAATCTGAACCCGAGTTAGACCCGAAAAAACACGTACGGTGCCACTTTCTGCCATCAAAAAGTGCTCTCAGCGGAAGCCTTTGGGTACACGTGAACTCCCTGGGGGAGCCTTTACGCAACCCCGCACTCAACAGGACTCTGCGTCTTCACTCTTTCCTAACAACCCTAAACATAACCCTAACCGCAACAAGAAGCTCAACCCGAGTTAGACCCGAAAAAACACGTACGGTGCCACTTTCTGCCATCAAAAAGTGCTCTCAGCGGAAGCCTTTGGGTACACCTGAACTCCCTGGGGGAGCCTTTACGCAACCCCACACTCAACAGGACTCTGCGTCTTCACTCTTTCCTAACAACCCTAAACATAACCCTAACCGCAACAAGAAGCTGAACCCGAGTTAGACCCGAAAAAACACGTACGGTGCCACTTTCTGCCATCAAAAAGTGCTCTCAGCGGAAGCCTTTGGGTACACCTGAACTCCCTGGGGGAGCCTTTACGCAACCCCGCACTCAACAGGACTCTGCGTCTTCACTCTTTCCTAACAACCCTAAACATAACCCTAACCGCAACAAGAAGCTCAACCCGAGTTAGACCCGAAAAAACACGTACGGTGCCACTTTCTGCCATCAAAAAGTGCTCTCAGCGGAAGCCTTTGGGTACACCTGAACTCCCTGGGGGAGCCTTTACGCAACCCCACACTCAACAGGACTCTGCGTCTTCACTCTTTCCTAACAACCCTAAACATAACCCTAACCGCAACAAGAAGCTCAACCCGAGTTAGACCCGAAAAAACACGTACGGTGCCACTTTCTGCCATCAAAAAGTGCTCTCAGCGGAAGCCTTTGGGTACACCTGAACTCCCTGGGGGAGCCTTTACGCAACCCCACACTCAACAGGACTCTGCGTCTTCACTCTTTCCTAACAACCCTAACATAACCCTAACCGCAACAAGAAGCTGAACCCGAGTTAGACCCGAAAAAACACGTACGGTGCCACTTTCTGCCATCCAAAAGTGCTCTCAGCGGAAGCCTTTGGGTACACCTGAACTCCCTGGGGGAGCCTTTACGCAACCCCACACTCAACAGGACTCTGCGTCTTCACTCTTTCCTAACAACCCTAACATAACCCTAACCGCAACAAGAAGCTGAACCCGAGTTAGACCCGAAAAAACACGTACGGTGCCACTTTCTGCCATCCAAAAGTGCTCTCAGCGGAAGCCTTTGGGTACACCTGAACTCCCTGGGGGAGCCTTTACGCAACCCCACACTCAACAGGACTCTGCGTCTTCGCTCTTTCCTAACAACCCTAAACATAACCCTAACCGCAACAAGAAGCTGAACCCGAGTTAGACCCGAAAAAACACGTACGGTGCCACTTTCTGCCATCAAAAAGTGCTCTCAGCGGAAGCCTTTGGGTACACCTGAACTCCCTGGGGGAGCCTTTACGCAACCCCACACTCAACAGGACTCTGCGTCTTCACTCTTTCCTAACAACCCTAAACATAACCCTAACCGCAACAAGAAGCTGAACCCGAGTTAGACCCGAAAAAACACGTACGGTGCCACTTTCTGCCATCAAAAAGTGCTCTCAGCGGAAGCCTTTGGGTACACCTGAACTCCCTGGGGGAGCCATTACGCAACCCCACACTCAACAGGACTCTGCGTCTTCACTCTTTCCTAACAACCCTAAACATAACCCTAACCGCAACAAGAAGCTGAACCCGAGTTAGACCCGAAAAAACACGTACGGTGCCACTTTCTGCCATCAAAAAGTGCTCTCAGCGGAAGCCTTTGGGTACACCTGAACTCCCTGGGGGAGCCTTTACGCAACCCAACACTCAACAGGACTCTGCGTCTTCACTCTTTCCTAACAACCCTAAACATAACCCTAACCGCAACAAGAAGCTGAACCCGAGTTAGACCCGAAAAAACACGTACGATGCCACTTTCTGCCATCAAAAAGTGCTCTCAGCGGAAGCCTTTGGGTACACCTGAACTCCCTGGGGGAGCCTTTACGCAACCGCACACTCAACAGGACTCTGCGTCTTCACTCTTTCCTAACAACCCTAAACATAACCCTAACCGCAACAAGAAGCTGAACCCGAGTTAGACCCGAAAAAACACGTACGGTGCCACTTTCTGCCATCAAAAAGTGCTCTCAGCGGAAACCTTTGGGTACACCTGAACTCCCTGGGGGAGCCTTTACGCAACCCCACACTCAACAGGACTCTGCGTCTTCACTCTTTCCTAACAACCCTAAACATAACCCTAACCGCAACAAGAAGCTGAACCCGAGTTAGACCCGAAAAAACACGTACGATGCCACTTTCTGCCATCAAAAAGTGCTCTCAGCGGAAGCCTTTGGGTACACCTGAACTCCCTGGGGGAGCCTTTACGCAACCGCACACTCAACAGGACTCTGCGTCTTCACTCTTTCCTAACAACCCTAAACATAACCCTAACCGCAACAAGAAGCTGAACCCGAGTTAGACCCGAAAAAACACGTACGGTGCCACTTTCTGCCATCAAAAAGTGCTCTCAGCGGAAGCCTTTGGGTACACCTGAACTCCCTGGGGGAGCCTTTACGCAACCCCACACTCAACAGGACTCTGCGTCTTCACTCTTTCCTAACAACCCTAAACATAACCCTAACCGCAACAAGAAGCTGAACCCGAGTTAGACCCGAAAAAACACGTACGGTGCCACTTTCTGCCATCAAAAAGTGCTCTCAGCGGAAGCCTTTGGGTACACCTGAACTCCCTGGGGGAGCCTTTACGCAACCCCGCACTCAACAGGACTCTGCGTCTTCACTCTTTCCTAACAACCCTAAACATAACCCTAACCGCAACAAGAAGCTGAACCCGAGTTAGACCCGAAAAAACACGTACGGTGCCACTTTCTGCCATCAAAAAGTGCTCTCAGCGGAAGCCTTTGGGTACACCTGAACTCCCTGGGGGAGCCTTTACGCAACCCCACACTCAACAGGACTCTGCGTCTTCACTCTTTCCTAACAACCCTAAACATAACCCTAACCGCAACAAGAAGCTGAACCCGAGTTAGACCCGAAAAAACACGTACGGTGCCACTTTCTGCCATCCAAAAGTGCTCTCAGCGGAAGCCTTTGGGTACACCTGAACTCCCTGGGGGAGCCTTTACGCAACCCCACACTCAACAGGACTCTGCGTCTTCACTCTTTCCTAACAACCCTAAACATAACCCTAACCGCAACAAGAAGCTGAACCCGAGTTAGACCCGAAAAAACACGTACGGTGCCACTTTCTGCCATCAAAAAGTGCTCTCAGCGGAAGCCTTTGGGTACACCTGAACTCCCTGGGGGAGCCTTTACGCAACCCCACACTCAACAGGACTCTGCGTCTTCGCTCTTTCCTAACAACCCTAAACATAACCCTAACCGCAACAAGAAGCTGAACCCGAGTTAGACCCGAAAAAACACGTACGGTGCCACTTTCTGCCATCAAAAAGTGCTCTCAGCGGAAGCCTTTGGGTACACCTGAACTCCCTGGGGGAGCCTTTACGCAACCCCACACTCAACAGGACTCTGCGTCTTCACTCTTTCCTAACAACCCTAAACATAACCCTAACCGCAACAAGAAGCTGAACCCGAGTTAGACCCGAAAAAACACGTACGGTGCCACTTTCTGCCATCAAAAAGTGCTCTCAGCGGAAGCCTTTGGGTACACCTGAACTCCCTGGGGGAGCCTTTACGCAACCGCACACTCAACAGGACTCTGCGTCTTCACTCTTTCCTAACAACCCTAAACATAACCCTAACCGCAACAAGAAGCTGAACCCGAGTTAGACCCGAAAAAACACGTACGGTGCAACTTTCTGCCATCAAAAAGTGCTCTCAGCGGAAGCCTTTGGGTACACCTGAACTCCCTGGGGGAGCCTTTACGCAACCCCACACTCAACAGGACTCTGCGTCTTCACTCTTTCCTAACAACCCTAAACATAACCCTAACCGCAACAAGAAGCTGAACCCGAGTTAGACCCGAAAAAACACGTACGGTGCCACTTTCTGCCATCAAAAAGTGCTCTCAGCGGAAGCCTTTGGGTACACCTGAACTCCCTGGGGGAGCCTTTACGCAACCCCGCACTCAACAGGACTCTGCGTCTTCACTCTTTCCTAACAACCCTAAACATAACCCTAACCGCAACAAGAAGCTGAACCCGAGTTAGACCCGAAAAAACACGTACGGTGCCACTTTCTGCCATCAAAAAGTGCTCTCAGCGGAAGCCTTTGGGTACACCTGAACTCCCTGGGGGAGCCTTTACGCAACCCCACACTCAACAGGACTCTGCGTCTTCACTCTTTCCTAACAACCCTAAACATAACCCTAACCGCAACAAGAAGCTGAACCCGAGTTAGACCCGAAAAAACACGTACGGTGCCACTTTCTGCCATCCAAAAGTGCTCTCAGCGGAAGCCTTTGGGTACACCTGAACTCCCTGGGGGAGCCTTTACGCAACCCCACACTCAACAGGACTCTGCGTCTTCACTCTTTCCTAACAACCCTAAACATAACCCTAACCGCAACAAGAAGCTGAACCCGAGTTAGACCCGAAAAAACACGTACGGTGCCACTTTCTGCCATCAAAAAGTGCTCTCAGCGGAAGCCTTTGGGTACACCTGAACTCCCTGGGGGAGCCTTTACGCAACCCCACACTCAACAGGACTCTGCGTCTTCGCTCTTTCCTAACAACCCTAAACATAACCCTAACCGCAACAAGAAGCTCAACCCGAGTTAGACCCGAAAAAACACGTACGGTGCCACTTTCTGCCATCAAAAAGTGCTCTCAGCGGAAGCCTTTGGGTACACCTGAACTCCCTGGGGGAGCCTTTACGCAACCCCACACTCAACAGGACTCTGCGTCTTCACTCTTTCCTAACAACCCTAAACATAACCCTAACCGCAACAAGAAGCTGAACCCGAGTTAGACCCGAAAAAACACGTACGGTGCCACTTTCTGCCATCAAAAAGTGCTCTCAGCGGAAGCCTTTGGGTACACCTGAACTCCCTGGGGGAGCCTTTACGCAACCCCACACTCAACAGGACTCTGCGTCTTCACTCTTTCCTAACAACCCTAAACATAACCCTAACCGCAACAAGAAGCTCAACCCGAGTTAGACCCGAAAAAACACGTACGGTGCCACTTTCTGCCATCCAAAAGTGCTCTCAGCGGAAGCCTTTGGGTACACCTGAACTCCCTGGGGGAGCCTTTACGCAACCCCACACTCAACAGGACTCTGCGTCTTCACTCTTTCCTAACAACACTAAACATAACCCTAACCGCAACAAGAAGCTGAACCCGAGTTAGACCCGAAAAAACACGTACGGTGCCACTTTCTGCCATCAAAAAGTGCTCTCAGCGGAAGCCTTTGGGTACACCTGAACTCCCTGGGGGAGCCTTTACGCAACCCCACACTCAACAGGACTCTGCGTCTTCACTCTTTCCTAACAACCCTAAACATAACCCTAACCACAACAAGAAGCTGAACCCGAGTTAGACCCGAAAAAACACGTACGGTGCCACTTTCTGCCATCAAAAAGTGCTCTCAGCGGAAGCCTTTGGGTACACCTGAACTCCCTGGGGGAGCCTTTACGCAACCCCACACTCAACAGGACTCTGCGTCTTCACTCTTTCCTAACAACCCTAAACATAACCCTAACCGCAACAAGAAGCTGAACCCGAGTTAGACCCGAAAAAACACGTACGGTGCCACTTTCTGCCATCAAAAAGTGCTCTCAGCGGAAGCCTTTGGGTACACCTGAACTCCCTGGGGGAGCCTTTACGCAACCCCACACTCAACAGGACTCTGCGTCTTCACTCTTTCCTAACAACCCTAAACATAACCCTAACCGCAACAAGAAGCTGAACCCGAGTTAGACCCGAAAAAACACGTACGATGCCACTTTCTGCCATCAAAAAGTGCTCTCAGCGGAAGCCTTTGGGTACACCTGAACTCCCTGGGGGAGCCTTTACGCAACCGCACACTCAACAGGACTCTGCGTCTTCACTCTTTCCTAACAACCCTAAACATAACCCTAACCGCAACAAGAAGCTGAACCCGAGTTAGACCCGAAAAAACACGTACGGTGCCACTTTCTGCCATCAAAAAGTGCTCTCAGCGGAAGCCTTTGGGTACACCTGAACTCCCTGGGGGAGCCTTTACGCAACCCCACACTCAACAGGACTCTGCGTCTTCACTCTTTCCTAACAACCCTAAACATAACCCTAACCGCAACAAGAAGCTGAACCCGAGTTAGACCCGAAAAAACACGTACGGTGCCACTTTCTGCCATCAAAAAGTGCTCTCAGCGGAAGCCTTTGGGTACACCTGAACTCCCTGGGGGAGCCTTTACGCAACCCCGCACTCAACAGGACTCTGCGTCTTCACTCTTTCCTAACAACCCTAAACATAACCCTAACCGCAACAAGAAGCTGAACCCGAGTTAGACCCGAAAAAACACGTACGGTGCCACTTTCTGCCATCCAAAAGTGCTCTCAGCGGAAGCCTTTGGGTACACCTGAACTCCCTGGGGGAGCCTTTACGCAACCCCACACTCAACAGGACTCTGCGTCTTCACTCTTTCCTAACAACCCTAAACATAACCCTAACCGCAACAAGAAGCTGAACCCGAGTTAGACCCGAAAAAACACGTACGGTGCCACTTTCTGCCATCAAAAAGTGCTCTCAGCGGAAGCCTTTGGGTACACCTGAACTCCCTGGGGGAGCCTTTACGCAACCCCACACTCAACAGGACTCTGCGTCTTCGCTCTTTCCTAACAACCCTAAACATAACCCTAACCGCAACAAGAAGCTCAACCCGAGTTAGACCCGAAAAAACACGTACGGTGCCACTTTCTGCCATCAAAAAGTGCTCTCAGCGGAAGCCTTTGGGTACACCTGAACTCCCTGGGGGAGCCTTTACGCAACCCCACACTCAACAGGACTCTGCGTCTTCACTCTTTCCTAACAACCCTAAACATAACCCTAACCGCAACAAGAAGCTGAACCCGAGTTAGACCCGAAAAAACACGTACGGTGCCACTTTCTGCCATCCAAAAGTGCTCTCAGCGGAAGCCTTTGGGTACACCTGAACTCCCTGGGGGAGCCTTTACGCAACCGCACACTCAACAGGACTCTGCGTCTTCACTCTTTCCTAACAACCCTAAACATAACCCTAACCGCAACAAGAAGCTGAACCCGAGTTAGACCCGAAAAAACACGTACGGTGCCACTTTCTGCCATCAAAAAGTGCTCTCAGCGGAAGCCTTTGGGTACACGTGAACTCCCTGGGGGATCCTTTACGCAACCCCACACTCAACAGGACTCTGCGTCTTCACTCTTTCCTAACAACCCTAAACATAACCCTAACCGCAACAAGAAGCTCAACCCGAGTTAGACCCGAAAAAACACGTACGGTGCCACTTTCTGCCATCAAAAAGTGCTCTCAGCGGAAGCCTTTGGGTACACCTGAACTCCCTGGGGGAGCCTTTACGCAACCCCACACTCAACAGGACTCTGCGTCTTCACTCTTTCCTAACAACCCTAAACATAACCCTAACCGCAACAAGAAGCTGAACCCGAGTTAGACCCGAAAAAACACGTACGGTGCCACTTTCTGCCATCAAAAAGTGCTCTCAGCGGAAGCCTTTGGGTACAGCTGAACTCCCTGGGGGAGCCTTTACGCAACCGCACACTCAACAGGACTCTGCGTCTTCACTCTTTCCTAACAACCCTAAACATAACCCTAACCGCAACAAGAAGCTGAACCCGAGTTAGACCCGAAAAAACACGTACGGTGCCACTTTCTGCCATCAAAAAGTGCTCTCAGCGGAAGCCTTTGGGTACACCTGAACTCCCTGGGGGAGCCTTTACGCAACCCCACACTCAACAGGACTCTGCGTCTTCACTCTTTCCTAACAACCCTAAACATAACCCTAACCGCAACAAGAAGCTGAACCCGAGTTAGACCCGAAAAAACACGTACGGTGCCACTTTCTGCCATCCAAAAGTGCTCTCAGCGGAAGCCTTTGGGTACACCTGAACTCCCTGGGGGAGCCTTTACGCAACCCCGCACTCAACAGGACTCTGCGTCTTCACTCTTTCCTAACAACCCTAAACATAACCCTAACCGCAACAAGAAGCTGAACCCGAGTTAGACCCGAAAAAACACGTACGGTGCCACTTTCTGCCATCAAAAAGTGCTCTCAGCGGAAGCCTTTGGGTACACCTGAACTCCCTGGGGGAGCCTTTACGCAACCCCACACTCAACAGGACTCTGCGTCTTCACTCTTTCCTAACAACCCTAAACATAACCCTAACCGCAACAAGAAGCTGAACCCGAGTTAGACCCGAAAAAACACGTACGGTGCCACTTTCTGCCATCCAAAAGTGCTCTCAGCGGAAGCCTTTGGGTACACCTGAACTCCCTGGGGGAGCCTTTACGCAACCCCACACTCAACAGGACTCTGCGTCTTCACTCTTTCCTAACAACCCTAAACATAACCCTAACCGCAACAAGAAGCTGAACCCGAGTTAGACCCGAAAAAACACGTACGGTGCCACTTTCTGCCATCAAAAAGTGCTCTCAGCGGAAGCCTTTGGGTACACCTGAACTCCCTGGGGGAGCCTTTACGCAACCCCACACTCAACAGGACTCTGCGTCTTCGCTCTTTCCTAACAACCCTAAACATAACCCTAACCGCAACAAGAAGCTCAACCCGAGTTAGACCCGAAAAAACACGTACGGTGCCACTTTCTGCCATCAAAAAGTGCTCTCAGCGGAAGCCTTTGGGTACACCTGAACTCCCTGGGGGAGCCTTTACGCAACCCCACACTCAACAGGACTCTGCGTCTTCACTCTTTCCTAACAAACCTAAACATAACCCTAACCGCAACAAGAAGCTCAACCCGAGTTAGACCCGAAAAAACACGTACGGTGCCACTTTCTGCCATCAAAAAGTGCTCTCAGCGGAAGCCTTTGGGTACACCTGAACTCCCTGGGGGAGCCTTTACGCAACCCCACACTCAACAGGACTCTGCGTCTTCACTCTTTCCTAACAACCCTAAACATAACCCTAACCGCAACAAGAAGCTCAACCCGAGTTAGACCCGAAAAAACACGTACGGTGCCACTTTCTGCCATCAAAAAGTGCTCTCAGCGGAAGCCTTTGGGTACACGTGAACTCCCTGGGGGAGCCTTTACGCAACCCCACACTCAACAGGACTCTGTGTCTTCACTCTTTCCTAACAACCCTAAACATAACCCTAACCGCAACAAGAAGCTGAACCCGAGTTAGACCCGAAAAAACACGTACGGTGCCACTTTCTGCCATCAAAAAGTGCTCTCAGCGGAAGCCTTTGGGTACACCTGAACTCCCTGGGGGAGCCTTTACGCAACCCCACACTCAACAGGACTCTGCGTCTTCACTCTTTCCTAACAACCCTAAACATAACCCTAACCGCAACAAGAAGCTGAACCCGAGTTAGACCCGAAAAAACACGTACGGTGCCACTTTCTGCCATCAAAAAGTGCTCTCAGCGGAAGCCTTTGGGTACACCTGAACTCCCTGGGGGAGCCTTTACGCAACCCCACACTCAACAGGACTCTGCGTCTTCGCTCTTTCCTAACAACCCTAAACATAACCCTAACCGCAACAAGAAGCTGAACCCGAGTTAGACCCGAAAAAACACGTACGGTGCCACTTTCTGCCATCAAAAAGTGCTCTCAGCGGAAGCCTTTGGGTACACCTGAACTCCCTGGGGGAGCCTTTACGCAACCCGACACTCAACAGGACTCTGCGTCTTCGCTCTTTCCTAACAACCCTAAACATAACCCTAACCGCAACAAGAAGCTGAACCCGAGTTAGAGCCGAAAAAACACGTACGGTGCCACTTTCTGCCATCAAAAAGTGCTCTCAGCGGAAGCCTTTGGGTACACGTGAACTCCCTGGGGGAGCCTTTACGCAACCCCACACTCAACAGGACTCTGCGTCTTCACTCTTTCCTAACAACCCTAAACATAACCCTAACCGCAACAAGAAGCTGAACCCGAGTTAGACCCGAAAAAACACGTACGGTGCCACTTTCTGCCATCAAAAAGTGCTCTCAGCGGAAGCCTTTGGGTACACCTGAACTCCCTGGGGGAGCCTTTACGCAACCCCACACTCAACAGGACTCTGCGTCTTCACTCTTTCCTAACAACCCTAAACATAACCCTAACCGCAACAAGAAGCTGAACCCGAGTTAGACCCGAAAAAACACGTACGGTGCCACTTTCTGCCATCAAAAAGTGCTCTCAGCGGAAGCCTTTGGGTACACCTGAACTCCCTGGGGGAGCCTTTACGCAACCCCACACTCAACAGGACTCTGCGTCTTCACTCTTTCCTAACAACCCTAAACATAACCCTAACCGCAACAAGAAGCTCAACCCGAGTTAGACCCGAAAAAACACGTACGGTGCCACTTTCTGCCATCAAAAAGTGCTCTCAGCGGAAGCCTTTGGGTACACCTGAACTCCCTGGGGGAGCCTTTACGCAACCCGACACTCAACAGGACTCTGCGTCTTCGCTCTTTCCTAACAACCCTAAACATAACCCTAACCGCAACAAGAAGCTGAACCCGAGTTAGACCCGAAAAAACACGTACGGTGCCACTTTCTGCCATCAAAAAGTGCTCTCAGCGGAAGCCTTTGGGTACACCTGAACTCCCTGGGGGAGCCTTTACGCAACCCCACACTCAACAGGACTCTGCGTCTTCACTCTTTCCTAACAACCCTAAACATAACCCTAACCGCAACAAGAAGCTGAACCCGAGTTAGACCCGAAAAAACACGTACGGTGCCACTTTCTGCCATCAAAAAGTGCTCTCAGCGGAAGCCTTTGGGTACACCTGAACTCCCTGGGGGAGCCTTTACGCAACCCCACACTCAACAGGACTCTGCGTCTTCACTCTTTCCTAACAACCCTAAACATAACCCTAACCGCAACAAGAAGCTGAACCCGAGTTAGACCCGAAAAAACACGTACGATGCCACTTTCTGCCATCAAAAAGTGCTCTCAGCGGAAGCCTTTGGGTACACCTGAACTCCCTGGGGGAGCCTTTACGCAACCGCACACTCAACAGGACTCTGCGTCTTCACTCTTTCCTAACAACCCTAAACATAACCCTAACCGCAACAAGAAGCTGAACCCGAGTTAGACCCGAAAAAACACGTACGGTGCCACTTTCTGCCATCAAAAAGTGCTCTCAGCGGAAGCCTTTGGGTACACCTGAACTCCCTGGGGGAGCCTTTACGCAACCCCACACTCAACAGGACTCTGCGTCTTCACTCTTTCCTAACAACCCTAAACATAACCCTAACCGCAACAAGAAGCTGAACCCGAGTTAGACCCGAAAAAACACGTACGGTGCCACTTTCTGCCATCAAAAAGCGCTCTCAGCGGAAGCCTTTGGGTACACGTGAACTCCCTGGGGGAGCCTTTACGCAACCCCGCACTCAACAGGACTCTGCGTCTTCACTCTTTCCTAACAACCCTAAACATAACCCTAACCGCAACAAGAAGCTGAACCCGAGTTAGACCCGAAAAAACACGTACGGTGCCACTTTCTGCCATCAAAAAGTGCTCAGCGGAAGCCTTTGGGTACACCTGAACTCCCTGGGGGAGCCTTTACGCAACCCCACACTCAACAGGACTCTGCGTCTTCACTCTTTCCTAACAACCCTAAACATAACCCTAACCGCAACAAGAAGCTGAACCCGAGTTAGACCCGAAAAAACACGTACGGTGCCACTTTCTGCCATCAAAAAGTGCTCTCAGCGGA
>NW_027663905.1:30000-41337 GCF_964034855.1 Anser brachyrhynchus
AAAAACACGTACGGTGCCACTTTCTGCCATCAAAAAGTGCTCTCAGCGGAAGCCTTTGGGTACACCTGAACTCCCTGGGGGAGCCTTTACGCAACCCCACACTCAACAGGACTCTGCGTCTTCACTCTTTCCTAACAACCCTAAACATAACCCTAACCGCAACAAGAAGCTGAACCCGAGTTAGACCCGAAAAAACACGTACGGTGCCACGTTCTGCCATCAAAAAGTGCTCTCAGCGGAAGCCTTTGGGTACACCTGAACTCCCTGGGGGAGCCTTTACGCAACCCCACACTCAACAGGACTCTGCGTCTTCACTCTTTCCTAACAACCCTAAACATAACCCTAACCGCAACAAGAAGCTGAACCCGAGTTAGACCCGAAAAAACACGTACGGTGCCACTTTCTGCCATCAAAAAGTGCTCTCAGCGGAAGCCTTTGGGTACACCTGAACTCCCTGGGGGAGCCTTTACGCAACCCCACACTCAACAGGACTCTGCGTCTTCGCTCTTTCCTAACAACCCTAAACATAACCCTAACCGCAACAAGAAGCTGAACCCGAGTTAGACCCGAAAAAACACGTACGGTGCCACTTTCTGCCATCAAAAAGTGCTCTCAGCGGAAGCCTTTGGGTACACCTGAACTCCCTGGGGGAGCCTTTACGCAACCCCACACTCAACAGGACTCTGCGTCTTCACTCTTTCCTAACAACCCTAAACATAACCCTAACCGCAACAAGAAGCTGAACCCGAGTTAGACCCGAAAAAACACGTACGGTGCCACTTTCTGCCATCAAAAAGTGCTCTCAGCGGAAGCCTTTGGGTACACCTGAACTCCCTGGGGGAGCCTTTACGCAACCCCACACTCAACAGGACTCTGCGTCTTCACTCTTTCCTAACAACCCTAAACATAACCCTAACCGCAACAAGAAGCTGAACCCGAGTTAGACCCGAAAAAACACGTACGGTGCCACGTTCTGCCATCAAAAAGTGCTCTCAGCGGAAGCCTTTGGGTACACCTGAACTCCCTGGGGGAGCCTTTACGCAACCCCACACTCAACAGGACTCTGCGTCTTCACTCTTTCCTAACAACCCTAAACATAACCCTAACCGCAACAAGAAGCTGAACCCGAGTTAGACCCGAAAAAACACGTACGGTGCCACTTTCTGCCATCAAAAAGTGCTCTCAGCGGAAGCCTTTGGGTACACCTGAACTCCCTGGGGGAGCCTTTACGCAACCCCACACTCAACAGGACTCTGCGTCTTCGCTCTTTCCTAACAACCCTAAACATAACCCTAACCGCAACAAGAAGCTGAACCCGAGTTAGACCCGAAAAAACACGTACGGTGCCACTTTCTGCCATCAAAAAGTGCTCTCAGCGGAAGCCTTTGGGTACACCTGAACTCCCTGGGGGAGCCTTTACGCAACCCCACACTCAACAGGACTCTGCGTCTTCACTCTTTCCTAACAACCCTAAACATAACCCTAACCGCAACAAGAAGCTGAACCCGAGTTAGACCCGAAAAAACACGTACGGTGCCACTTTCTGCCATCCAAAAGTGCTCTCAGCGGAAGCCTTTGGGTACACCTGAACTCCCTGGGGGAGCCTTTACGCAACCCCACACTCAACAGGACTCTGCGTCTTCACTCTTTCCTAACAACCCTAAACATAACCCTAACCGCAACAAGAAGCTGAACCCGAGTTAGACCCGAAAAAACACGTACGGTGCCACTTTCTGCCATCAAAAAGTGCTCTCAGCGGAAGCCTTTGGGTACACCTGAACTCCCTGGGGGAGCCTTTACGCAACCCCACACTCAACAGGACTCTGCGTCTTCACTCTTTCCTAACAACCCTAAACATAACCCTAACCGCAACAAGAAGCTGAACCCGAGTTAGACCCGAAAAAACACGTACGGTGCCACTTTCTGCCATCAAAAAGTGCTCTCAGCGGAAGCCTTTGGGTACACCTGAACTCCCTGGGGGAGCCTTTACGCAACCCCACACTCAACAGGACTCTGCGTCTTCGCTCTTTCCTAACAACCCTAAACATAACCCTAACCACAACAAGAAGCTGAACCCGAGTTAGACCCGAAAAAACACGTACGGTGCCACTTTCTGCCATCCAAAAGTGCTCTCAGCGGAAGCCTTTGGGTACACCTGAACTCCCTGGGGGAGCCTTTACGCAACCGCACAGTCAACAGGACTCTGCGTCTTCACTCTTTCCTAACAACCCTAAACATAACCCTAACCGCAACAAGAAGCTGAACCCGAGTTAGACCCGAAAAAACACGTACGGTGCCACTTTCTGCCATCAAAAAGTGCTCTCAGCGGAAGCCTTTGGGTACACCTGAACTCCCTGGGGGAGCCTTTACGCAACCCCACACTCAACAGGACTCTGCGTCTTCACTCTTTCCTAACAACCCTAAACATAACCCTAACCGCAACAAGAAGCTGAACCCGAGTTAGACCCGAAAAAACACGTACGGTGCCACTTTCTGCCATCAAAAAGTGCTCTCAGCGGAAGCCTTTGGGTACACCTGAACTCCCTGGGGGAGCCTTTACGCAACCCCACACTCAACAGGACTCTGCGTCTTCACTCTTTCCTAACAACCCTAAACATAACCCTAACCGCAACAAGAAGCTGAACCCGAGTTAGACCCGAAAAAACACGTACGGTGCCACTTTCTGCCATCAAAAAGTGCTCTCAGCGGAAGCCTTTGGGTACACCTGAACTCCCTGGGGGAGCCTTTACGCAACCCCACACTCAACAGGACTCTGCGTCTTCACTCTTTCCTAACAACCCTAAACATAACCCTAACCGCAACAAGAAGCTGAACCCGAGTTAGACCCGAAAAAACACGTACGGTGCCACTTTCTGCCATCAAAAAGTGCTCTCAGCGGAAGCCTTTGGGTACACCTGAACTCCCTGGGGGAGCCTTTACGCAACCCCACACTCAACAGGACTCTGCGTCTTCACTCTTTCCTAACAACCCTAAACATAACCCTAACCGCAACAAGAAGCTGAACCCGAGTTAGACCCGAAAAAACACGTACGGTGCCACTTTCTGCCATCAAAAAGTGCTCTCAGCGGAAGCCTTTGGGTACACCTGAACTCCCTGGGGGAGCCTTTACGCAACCCCACACTCAACAGGACTCTGCGTCTTCACTCTTTCCTAACAACCCTAAACATAACCCTAACCGCAACAAGAAGCTGAACCCGAGTTAGACCCGAAAAAACACGTACGGTGCCACTTTCTGCCATCAAAAAGTGCTCTCAGCGGAAGCCTTTGGGTACACCTGAACTCCCTGGGGGAGCCTTTACGCAACCCCACACTCAACAGGACTCTGCGTCTTCACTCTTTCCTAACAACCCTAAACATAACCCTAACCGCAACAAGAAGCTGAACCCGAGTTAGACCCGAAAAAACACGTACGGTGCCACTTTCTGCCATCAAAAGTGCTCTCAGCGGAAGCCTTTGGGTACACCTGAACTCCCTGGGGGAGCCTTTACGCAACCCCACACTCAACAGGACTCTGCGTCTTCACTCTTTCCTAACAACCCTAAACATAACCCTAACCGCAACAAGAAGCTGAACCCGAGTTAGACCCGAAAAAACACGTACGGTGCCACTTTCTGCCATCAAAAGTGCTCTCAGCGGAAGCCTTTGGGTACACCTGAACTCCCTGGGGGAGCCTTTACGCAACCCCACACTCAACAGGACTCTGCGTCTTCACTCTTTCCTAACAACCCTAAACATAACCCTAACCGCAACAAGAAGCTGAACCCGAGTTAGACCCGAAAAAACACGTACGGTGCCACTTTCTGCCATCAAAAAGTGCTCTCAGCGGAAGCCTTTGGGTACACCTGAACTCCCTGGGGGAGCCTTTACGCAACCCCACACTCAACAGGACTCTGCGTCTTCACTCTTTCCTAACAACCCTAAACATAACCCTAACCGCAACAAGAAGCTGAACCCGAGTTAGACCCGAAAAAACACGTACGGTGCCACTTTCTGCCATCAAAAAGTGCTCTCAGCGGAAGCCTTTGGGTACACCTGAACTCCCTGGGGGAGCCTTTACGCAACCCCACACTCAACAGGACTCTGCGTCTTCACTCTTTCCTAACAACCCTAAACATAACCCTAACCGCAACAAGAAGCTGAACCCGAGTTAGACCCGAAAAAACACGTACGGTGCCACTTTCTGCCATCAAAAAGTGCTCTCAGCGGAAGCCTTTGGGTACACGTGAACTCCCTGGGGGAGCCTTTACGCAACCCCACACTCAACAGGACTCTGCGTCTTCACTCTTTCCTAACAACCCTAAACATAACCCTAACCGCAACAAGAAGCTGAACCCGAGTTAGACCCGAAAAAAACACGTACGGTGCCACTTTCTGCCATCAAAAGTGCTCTCAGCGGAAGCCTTTGGGTACACCTGAACTCCCTGGGGGAGCCTTTACGCAACCCCACACTCAACAGGACTCTGCGTCTTCACTCTTTCCTAACAACCCTAAACATAACCCTAACCGCAACAAGAAGCTGAACCCGAGTTAGACCCGAAAAAACACGTACGGTGCCACTTTCTGCCATCAAAAAGTGCTCTCAGCGGAAGCCTTTGGGTACACCTGAACTCCCTGGGGGAGCCTTTACGCAACCCCACACTCAACAGGACTCTGCGTCTTCACTCTTTCCTAACAACCCTAAACATAACCCTAACCGCAACAAGAAGCTGAACCCGAGTTAGACCCGAAAAAAACACGTACGGTGCCACTTTCTGCCATCAAAAAGTGCTCTCAGCGGAAGCCTTTGGGTACACCTGAACTCCCTGGGGGAGCCTTTACGCAACCCCACACTCAACAGGACTCTGCGTCTTCACTCTTTCCTAACAACCCTAAACATAACCCTAACCGCAACAAGAAGCTGAACCCGAGTTAGACCCGAAAAAACACGTACGGTGCCACTTTCTGCCATCAAAAAGTGCTCTCAGCGGAAGCCTTTGGGTACACCTGAACTCCCTGGGGGAGCCTTTACGCAACCCCACACTCAACAGGACTCTGCGTCTTCGCTCTTTCCTAACAACCCTAAACATAACCCTAACCGCAACAAGAAGCTGAACCCGAGTTAGACCCGAAAAAACACGTACGGTGCCACTTTCTGCCATCCAAAAGTGCTCTCAGCGGAAGCCTTTGGGTACACCTGAACTCCCTGGGGGAGCCTTTACGCAACCCCACACTCAACAGGACTCTGCGTCTTCACTCTTTCCTAACAACCCTAAACATAACCCTAACCGCAACAAGAAGCTGAACCCGAGTTAGACCCGAAAAAACACGTACGGTGCCACTTTCTGCCATCAAAAAGTGCTCTCAGCGGAAGCCTTTGGGTACACCTGAACTCCCTGGGGGAGCCTTTACGCAACCCCACACTCAACAGGACTCTGCGTCTTCACTCTTTCCTAACAACCCTAAACATAACCCTAACCGCAACAAGAAGCTGAACCCGAGTTAGACCCGAAAAAACACGTACGGTGCCACTTTCTGCCATCAAAAAGTGCTCTCAGCGGAAGCCTTTGGGTACACCTGAACTCCCTGGGGGAGCCTTTACGCAACCCCACACTCAACAGGACTCTGCGTCTTCACTCTTTCCTAACAACCCTAAACATAACCCTAACCGCAACAAGAAGCTGAACCCGAGTTAGACCCGAAAAAACACGTACGGTGCCACTTTCTGCCATCAAAAAGTGCTCTCAGCGGAAGCCTTTGGGTACACCTGAACTCCCTGGGGGAGCCTTTACGCAACCCCACACTCAACAGGACTCTGCGTCTTCACTCTTTCCTAACAACCCTAAACATAACCCTAACCGCAACAAGAAGCTGAACCCGAGTTAGACCCGAAAAAACACGTACGGTGCCACTTTCTGCCATCAAAAAGTGCTCTCAGCGGAAGCCTTTGGGTACACCTGAACTCCCTGGGGGAGCCTTTACGCAACCCCACACTCAACAGGACTCTGCGTCTTCACTCTTTCCTAACAACCCTAAACATAACCCTAACCGCAACAAGAAGCTGAACCCGAGTTAGACCCGAAAAAACACGTACGGTGCCACTTTCTGCCATCAAAAAGTGCTCTCAGCGGAAGCCTTTGGGTACACCTGAACTCCCTGGGGGAGCCTTTACGCAACCCCACACTCAACAGGACTCTGCGTCTTCACTCTTTCCTAACAACCCTAAACATAACCCTAACCGCAACAAGAAGCTGAACCCGAGTTAGACCCGAAAAAACACGTACGGTGCCACTTTCTGCCATCAAAAAGTGCTCTCAGCGGAAGCCTTTGGGTACACCTGAACTCCCTGGGGGAGCCTTTACGCAACCCCACACTCAACAGGACTCTGCGTCTTCACTCTTTCCTAACAACCCTAAACATAACCCTAACCGCAACAAGAAGCTGAACCCGAGTTAGACCCGAAAAAACACGTACGGTGCCACTTTCTGCCATCCAAAAGTGCTCTCAGCGGAAGCCTTTGGGTACACCTGAACTCCCTGGGGGAGCCTTTACGCAACCCCACACTCAACAGGACTCTGCGTCTTCACTCTTTCCTAACAACCCTAAACATAACCCTAACCGCAACAAGAAGCTGAACCCGAGTTAGACCCGAAAAAACACGTACGGTGCCACTTTCTGCCATCCAAAAAGTGCTCTCAGCGGAAGCCTTTGGGTACACCTGAACTCCCTGGGGGAGCCTTTACGCAACCCCACACTCAACAGGACTCTGCGTCTTCACTCTTTCCTAACAACCCTAAACATAACCCTAACCGCAACAAGAAGCTGAACCCGAGTTAGACCCGAAAAAACATGTACGGTGCCACTTTCTGCCATCAAAAAGTGCTCTCAGCGGAAGCCTTTGGGTACACCTGAACTCCCTGGGGGAGCCTTTACGCAACCCCACACTCAACAGGACTCTGCGTCTTCACTCTTTCCTAACAACCCTAAACATAACCCTAACCGCAACAAGAAGCTGAACCCGAGTTAGACCCGAAAAAACACGTACGGTGCCACGTTCTGCCATCAAAAAGTGCTCTCAGCGGAAGCCTTTGGGTACACCTGAACTCCCTGGGGGAGCCTTTACGCAACCCCACACTCAACAGGACTCTGCGTCTTCACTCTTTCCTAACAACCCTAAACATAACCCTAACCGCAACAAGAAGCTCAACCCGAGTTAGACCCGAAAAAACACGTACGGTGCCACTTTCTGCCATCAAAAAGTGCTCTCAGCGGAAGCCTTTGGGTACACCTGAACTCCCTGGGGGAGCCTTTACGCAACCCCACACTCAACAGGACTCTGCGTCTTCGCTCTTTCCTAACAACCCTAAACATAACCCTAACCGCAACAAGAAGCTGAACCCGAGTTAGACCCGAAAAAACACGTACGGTGCCACTTTTCTGCCATCAAAAAGTGCTCTCAGCGGAAGCCTTTGGGTACACCTGAACTCCCTGGGGGAGCCTTTACGCAACCCCACACTCAACAGGACTCTGCGTCTTCACTCTTTCCTAACAACCCTAAACATAACCCTAACCGCAACAAGAAGCTGAACCCGAGTTAGACCCGAAAAAACACGTACGGTGCCACTTTCTGCCATCCAAAAGTGCTCTCAGCGGAAGCCTTTGGGTACACCTGAACTCCCTGGGGGAGCCTTTACGCAACCCCACACTCAACAGGACTCTGCGTCTTCACTCTTTCCTAACAACCCTAAACATAACCCTAACCGCAACAAGAAGCTGAACCCGAGTTAGACCCGAAAAAACACGTACGGTGCCACTTTCTGCCATCAAAAGTGCTCTCAGCGGAAGCCTTTGGGTACACCTGAACTCCCTGGGGGAGCCTTTACGCAACCCCACACTCAACAGGACTCTGCGTCTTCACTCTTTCCTAACAACCCTAAACATAACCCTAACCGCAACAAGAAGCTGAACCCGAGTTAGACCCGAAAAAACACGTACGGTGCCACTTTCTGCCATCAAAAAGTGCTCTCAGCGGAAGCCTTTGGGTACACCTGAACTCCCTGGGGGAGCCTTTACGCAACCCCACACTCAACAGGACTCTGCGTCTTCACTCTTTCCTAACAACCCTAAACATAACCCTAACCGCAACAAGAAGCTGAACCCGAGTTAGACCCGAAAAAACACGTACGGTGCCACTTTCTGCCATCAAAAAAGTGCTCTCAGCGGAAGCCTTTGGGTACACCTGAACTCCCTGGGGGAGCCTTTACGCAACCCCACACTCAACAGGACTCTGCGTCTTCACTCTTTCCTAACAACCCTAAACATAACCCTAACCGCAACAAGAAGCTGAACCCGAGTTAGACCCGAAAAAACACGTACGGTGCCACTTTCTGCCATCCAAAAGTGCTCTCAGCGGAAGCCTTTGGGTACACCTGAACTCCCTGGGGGAGCCTTTACGCAACCCCACACTCAACAGGACTCTGCGTCTTCACTCTTTCCTAACAACCCTAAACATAACCCTAACCGCAACAAGAAGCTGAACCCGAGTTAGACCCGAAAAAACACGTACGGTGCCACTTTCTGCCATCAAAAAGTGCTCTCAGCGGAAGCCTTTGGGTACACCTGAACTCCCTGGGGGAGCCTTTACGCAACCCCACACTCAACAGGACTCTGCGTCTTCACTCTTTCCTAACAACCCTAAACATAACCCTAACCGCAACAAGAAGCTGAACCCGAGTTAGACCCGAAAAAACACGTACGGTGCCACTTTCTGCCATCAAAAAGTGCTCTCAGCGGAAGCCTTTGGGTACACCTGAACTCCCTGGGGGAGCCTTTACGCAACCCCACACTCAACAGGACTCTGCGTCTTCACTCTTTCCTAACAACCCTAAACATAACCCTAACCGCAACAAGAAGCTGAACCCGAGTTAGACCCGAAAAAACACGTACGGTGCCACTTTCTGCCATCCAAAAAGTGCTCTCAGCGGAAGCCTTTGGGTACACCTGAACTCCCTGGGGGAGCCTTTACGCAACCGCACACTCAACAGGACTCTGCGTCTTCACTCTTTCCTAACAACCCTAAACATAACCCTAACCGCAACAAGAAGCTGAACCCGAGTTAGACCCGAAAAAACACGTACGGTGCCACTTTCTGCCATCAAAAAGTGCTCTCAGCGGAAGCCTTTGGGTACACCTGAACTCCCTGGGGGAGCCTTTACGCAACCTCACACTCAACAGGACTCTGCGTCTTCACTCTTTCCTAACAACCCTAAACATAACCCTAACCGCAACAAGAAGCTGAACCCGAGTTAGACCCGAAAAAACACGTACGGTGCCACTTTCTGCCATCAAAAAGTGCTCTCAGCGGAAGCCTTTGGGTACACCTGAACTCCCTGGGGGAGCCTTTACGCAACCCCACACTCAACAGGACTCTGCGTCTTCACTCTTTCCTAACAACCCTAAACATAACCCTAACCGCAACAAGAAGCTGAACCCGAGTTAGACCCGAAAAAACACGTACGGTGCCACTTTCTGCCATCAAAAAGTGCTCTCAGCGGAAGCCTTTGGGTACACCTGAACTCCCTGGGGGAGCCTTTACGCAACCCCACACTCAACAGGACTCTGCGTCTTCACTCTTTCCTAACAACCCTAAACATAACCCTAACCGCAACAAGAAGCTGAACCCGAGTTAGACCCGAAAAAAACACGTACGGTGCCACTTTCTGCCATCAAAAAGTGCTCTCAGCGGAAGCCTTTGGGTACACCTGAACTCCCTGGGGGAGCCTTTACGCAACCCCACACTCAACAGGACTCTGCGTCTTCACTCTTTCCTAACAACCCTAAACATAACCCTAACCGCAACAAGAAGCTGAACCCGAGTTAGACCCGAAAAAACACGTACGGTGCCACTTTCTGCCATCAAAAAGTGCTCTCAGCGGAAGCCTTTGGGTACACCTGAACTCCCTGGGGGAGCCTTTACGCAACCCCACACTCAACAGGACTCTGCGTCTTCACTCTTTCCTAACAACCCTAAACATAACCCTAACCGCAACAAGAAGCTGAACCCGAGTTAGACCCGAAAAAACACGTACGGTGCCACTTTCTGCCATCAAAAAGTGCTCTCAGCGGAAGCCTTTGGGTACACCTGAACTCCCTGGGGGAGCCTTTACGCAACCCCACACTCAACAGGACTCTGCGTCTTCACTCTTTCCTAACAACCCTAAACATAACCCTAACCGCAACAAGAAGCTGAACCCGAGTTAGACCCGAAAAAACACGTACGGTGCCACTTTCTGCCATCAAAAAGTGCTCTCAGCGGAAGCCTTTGGGTACACCTGAACTCCCCTGGGGGAGCCTTTACGCAACCCCACACTCAACAGGACTCTGCGTCTTCACTCTTTCCTAACAACCCTAAACATAACCCTAACCGCAACAAGAAGCTGAACCCGAGTTAGACCCGAAAAAACACGTACGGTGCCACTTTCTGCCATCAAAAAGTGCTCTCAGCGGAAGCCTTTGGGTACACCTGAACTCCCTGGGGGAGCCTTTACGCAACCCCACACTCAACAGGACTCTGCGTCTTCACTCTTTCCTAACAACCCTAAACATAACCCTAACCGCAACAAGAAGCTGAACCCGAGTTAGACCCGAAAAAACACGTACAGGTGCCACTTTCTGCCATCAAAAAGTGCTCTCAGCGGAAGCCTTTGGGTACACCTGAACTCCCTGGGGGAGCCTTTACGCAACCCCACACTCAACAGGACTCTGCGTCTTCACTCTTTCCTAACAACCCTAAACATAACCCTAACCGCAACAAGAAGCTGAACCCGAGTTAGACCCGAAAAAACACGTACGGTGCCACTTTCTGCCATCAAAAAGTGCTCTCAGCGGAAGCCTTTGGGTACACCTGAACTCCCTGGGGGAGCCTTTACGCAACCCCACACTCAACAGGACTCTGCGTCTTCACTCTTTCCTAACAACCCTAAACATAACCCTAACCGCAACAAGAAGCTGAACCCGAGTTAGACCCGAAAAAACACGTACGGTGCCACTTTCTGCCATCAAAAAGTGCTCTCAGCGGAAGCCTTTGGGTACACCTGAACTCCCTGGGGGAGCCTTTACGCAACCGCACAGTCAACAGGACTCTGCGTCTTCACTCTTTCCTAACAACCCTAAACATAACCCTAACCGCAACAAGAAGCTGAACCCGAGTTAGACCCGAAAAAACACGTACGGTGCCACTTTCTGCCATCAAAAAGTGCTCTCAGCGGAAGCCTTTGGGTACACCTGAACTCCCTGGGGGAGCCTTTACGCAACCTCACACTCAACAGGACTCTGCGTCTT